>NC_080378.1:118164329-118346839 GCF_014773155.1 Arachis stenosperma
AGAGGAGGTAGGCATCAGAGTAGTCCCTGAAGTTGTCCTCGAGGATCAAAGTAATCCCTGAAGTTAAAAATTTGTCTGGATCGTCCCTGAAGTTGATCTCCGGTACTCATAGTGTTCCTTCCGGTGAACTTCGTCCAGCTGGCGCAACCGAAAAGCTGAGGTGGCGTCGTTGGTGACACGTTAGCAGCCCAACGGCTAGCTGACGTGGCCTAGTAAACGTTTTGGAGTCAATTTGGTCCCTAATTTAACTTTAAAAACCCTAACCCCCAAATTGACTCTATTCTCCTTTCTTCTCCGTCGCACACGCTTTTCTTGTCTTCTCTCCGATCCTCTCCGTCGCACTAGAGGTGAGTCTTGAGTGTTGTCTTCATCATCGAATACCAGTGTTGATGGCTAGCGCAAGCAACGCAGCTGGGAGCTCCAACAACCCAAGATCATTTGGAAGCATCATGAGGAAGATGAATAGAAACAGAGATGCACGTCTGCCAGAATGGTGTGCATGCGGGGCGAGGCCAGTGCTGCGATGGTCAGCGACGGATTCTAATCCAGGGAGACCGTTTGTGGGTTGCCCAAACTACAATGTAAGTGCTTGATGCTGTTCCTTGTGGTAAATCTAGAGGTTGGTTGATTCACTTTCCTGGGTTTAGACTGCAGGAAAGAGGTGGTGTGGGTTGTTTCTTTGGGTGGACAAAATTCTGGAAGAAGATGCGGTGACATGTGATGGTAGAACAAGCTCCTCAAATGACAACGAAGAGTGGAAGATGAAGATTGCTTGGAAACTTGGAAGACTAGAGTCTGAAGTTAGAGTTCTGAAAATGGGGGGAATTTTCTTGTTTACATGTATGCTGCTGCTGCTGGTTACAGTTGTTGTGCTTGTCTTAAGATTGGATAGGCAGCAGAGTCAATTGTATGTAGCCAAAAACTAAGTGAAATGTGATATGCATATGTTGTTCTGTTAATGTAATTTAACTTGTCATTTTGGTTGAAAGGAATGCAGATTAAATTGTTTTACATGACTATCCAAGAGTAATTTGGAATATGAATAAAGTAGAGGTTATATGTAGAAATAACTGTTCCTGCAGGACTAATGGAATCCTCTAATCAATGAGGCCATAATAATCTTTAATCATATATTAATGCAGTAAACATATACAAAATAGGCAAGGAAGAGCCATGGCAATATTGTGCAAATCTGTCAGCAGTTCTCAACATATTGAGAACACAAGTTTTGAACAAAAAAGATCCCCAACACTTGGGTTCTAAATGCAGAAAGTACACTGCTTCATCAAAAAAGTTAAACAAAATAATGTTCTCCTAAACATAATAAACCTAGTCTTCATTTTTGGTTTCTTGGTGGTCTGAATCCAGGATTCGGAACAAACTTCATGAAGTTAAAAAGTCTTGTTACGGTCCCCTGTGATGCACCTTGCATAGGATGAACCGGAGGAAGAGTTGTGGGTTGAGTGGTTGCTGGTGGGGTGGCAGCAGGTGGAGTGGTTGCTGCTTGAAAGCTGCTTCCTGGAGTTGCCTTTTCTTGTTTGGATGACTTCCTTTTGGGAGGCAGTTTTGGTGGCCTCACAGGAGGAGGCAAGACCTATTAGTGAAGACATGTATAATAGTTACTAAAAGTGGAGAAGAACATGCAGATAATAAGATTGAATGTGATATAAATTTGTAACCTCTTGAGAGTCATCGGTTTGTGACAATGGTGGTTGAGTGGCTTCAAGTTGAATTTCGGTGGGGGCTTCTGGGACAACGCTGGCTTCACCACCATTAGCAGCTGGAGGTTGGACAGCAGCAGCCTCTGCAGCAGGAGCCTTAGCTGCTGCAGCAGCCTTAGCAGTTGCAGCAGCCACCTCATCAGCAGCTCTCTTTCTGCAGTTTCTCTTGGTGTGTCCCAATTCACCACAATAACGACAGTGACCCTTTTGATAGATTCTTTTCATCTTCTTTCTCTCCTTTTTACCCCCACTTGGCTCCTCATCTGCATCCTTTCTTCTTTTTTTCGTAAGTGGACCTGGTTTCTTTTTGAATTTAGGTGCTTGTGGTCTGTTATGTGGTGACTTTTCCCATAGGGCTTGACCTGGGATTGGGTTGATATGGAAGGCATATGTGTTATTATATGCCTCCATTGTCAACCACTGATGACAAAACTCCTCTGGTCTTCTACCAACCCTTGCCAATGCAGCACAAGCATGCACACACGGCATCCCTAAATAACATTATCATAAGTCCAAAGATTACCAATATTAAGCCAACAGTCAAGAAAAAAAATAACAAAGGAAGAAACTAGTAAAAGTATCTCACCACTCAATTGCCAAAAACCACATGTGCAGAGCCTCTTTCCCAGATCAACAACCATGTTTGTCGGCCACCCGTGAACCTCGAATTTCTCGTACTCAGAGTCACCAGACCACATCGGGACCCAACTCTTTGACTCCTTCCTTACTTTTTCCAATCTGCTGCGCTGTATAGGTGGCAGAAGACCAGTGTTGGAATTAAGCTTCACTTTGTTCCTAGCGATTGACCTCATTGCATACAGTCTGACTTCCTCTAACAGTGTAATGATAGGTTTGGCTCTAGCTTCTTTGATCCTTGAGTTGAAGACTTCACAAGCATTGTTGCAGATATTGTCTATTTTAGGTGCGTTGCTGAAGAAAGCCCGACTCCAAGAATCTCTAGGCCACTTGTTCAAATACTCCCAAGCTTCCTTGTTAACCCTCTCAATCTTTTTTATACTCTCTAGGAACCCATCTTGGCTGGTGCACCTTGCACACTCCCATAGCAACCCTCTCAACTGGAGATCTTTCCACTGCTTATTGAAGTTCTTCCATAAGTGCCACACACAGAATCTGTGATGGACACCAGGAAAAACTTCCTTAACAGCATGGATTAGGCCCTGATTTCAGAAAAGAAAACAGTTACATACAAGTTATCGAGCATCAAAGTGATCCCTTTAGTTCCATAAGTGACATCAATTTGATCCCCTAAGTTTTATACGTGACATCAACTTAGTCCCTGAAGTTTCATAAGTGACATCAATTTAGTCCCTGTTCGTTGCAGTACATATCAGTTCAATATATATATACCAGTTCACCCAGCAGTAGTCCATCTATTTAGTCAAAGCATTTGTACATTACAGCAAAATTATACAACAACACAACAGTTCATTATAACACAGCAGTTCAGCAGTTCACCATATGTAAAACAAAATTATACAACAACAAAACAAAGAAAACATGGACCAGCCTAGACAAATTATATCAGAGCAGCAGAGCAGCCTATACAAGTTATGTACTCCATGCAATTAGTCATGTTAATATCAGAGCAGCCTATACAAATTATACAACAACAAAATTTAAATAAAAAATGGATAAAACGTACCTTCTGCATATCTGAAATGAAACAGAGCTTGTTTTGCTTATAATCTCCCAAGTCTTGATGAAGTAATTCTAAGAACCACCTCCAGTTTTCAGTATTTTCAATAGGGACAATTGCATATGCAATCACATATATGTGATTGTTTGCATCTTGTCCAATTGCAGACAAGATCTGGCCACCATGCTGGGTCTTCAGAAAAGCTCCATCCAAGCCTATGAGCGGTCTGCAGCCAGCCAAAAATCCCTTCTTACAGGCATCCAAGCAGATGTACATCTTTTCAAATATTGGTTCATCATCAGGGTTGGGCTGAGGGATAACTCCAACTGTGACAGTAGAGCCTGGGTTACTCCTAAGCAGTGTCAGCCCATAATCCCTTACCATCCCATACTGGGCAGCAGCATCACCATACACAACAGCCCTAGCATCTCTTAAGGCCCTAGTCAGTGAACACTTGCTTAGTTCCAAGTCACATTTTGTCTTAAAATACTGAGCAGCCTCACAGTGTCTTAAGTTAGGATATTTTCGTAGCTTCTTTACCAATTTCCCCGCCAGCCACTTCCTATTAGCCAACCTATTTTTGGTTTCCCTTGCACAAGTGTGATCATCATTGAACGTCTTGATCTGCCAGTAATTGTTCTCAATGTTGTTAGCAGCATAGACAAGCCATCCACAGTTTTCATCCTTACACACTGCTCTCATCCTCACATTATCATTCTTTTTAAACCAAATCCTCCGACCCTCCTGTATACAATATTCACGCACAGCCTCTTTGAACTCCATCTTTGTAGTAAAAGTCATTCCAACAGCAAGCCTAAGCTCCCCAAACCTACCTCCATCTCTGAACACAGGGAAAACCTCATCCGAATCAACCTCCTCCAATTCATCCTCAGAATTTGGAGGAGTCTTCAGTTCTTCTGAGTGCCATGAGTCTCCACCATCAGATTCCTCATAACCTTCATCTTGGGCATCATCATATGCTCCCATGGACCCGAACCTAGGAACTGGTCCAAAAAAATGTGCATCATCCTCAGAGCCTGAGTCAGCACACACGGGACCATCATCCTCAACCATTACATCCCTCTTTTGTTTAGAAGTTTTCTTAGCTTTCCTGGTTCTCTCCTTCACATCTATCTTTTTCTTTCCTGCTAATCTCTCCACACCCACATCTTCCTCACTAGACACTAAATCATCATCAAGCCGATATGGTTCATCCTCCTCACAACCATCACTCGCTTCACTCTCTGAGGAATCCTCTGAACTAGACAATGCAACATGTTCTGTTTGGGGCTGTTTTCCTTTACCATTACCTCTTACACTAGCTCCACTAGCAGCTGCTCTTGTTAATGGCCTCCTTCCACATGGTTTTGGTGCTGCAGATTTTACATTCCTAGTCCCTCTCCTTGGTACAGCAGACTTCTTGCTCTCTTTTGATTTCGACCATGGTTTAGGCATTTCAGTTGGTAACGACATTTTTTTGGGTGGGTTTTTTGGCTTGGTTTTACTGGGTTGAGTCACTGTTTTTGGGGGTAGATTGGGATTTGGCATAGGAGTTGCAGTGGGGTGGTGGTGTATTTTTTTGGCTGGTTTACTAACAGTAACTGAAATAGGTGAAAGCTTTGTAGTTGAGTCTGGTTTTTCAGTGGGAATAGTGCTGTGAATTGGTGCAGAGGTTGTAGTAGATGCTGCTGTGGTGGGAATTGGCTCTGCATTATCATTGGTGGTGGGGTTTGGGGTGGGATTCAAATCCTGTATCACCAAGACCTCCTCCTTCCCTTTAGATGAAACTGCCTCTGCTTCCTCAATGTAAAGAGGTTCTGAGACTCCATGCTCATAGTAAACATGAACAACCCCCTTGTTCTGCTGACCAAGGTAGCACATCTCCATTAGCTCCTTGTCATTTGTTAGAGCCCTTAGACCATTTTGCAACGCCCTATTAGGAACCAGCCACCATGTTTGAGTGACCTTGTCATATCCAAGATCCTTGTGGTAGTCTCGGACAAAGAAGACGTCCAGTTTGTCTGGATCAAGTCCTGGCAACTCAGAGACATCTCCACCATTGTAAGTCACACCTCTATCATCAGTGATGAATGATCCTCCATGGTGAAATAGGATGGTAAGCAAATCATCACCCATCTGCAATTTAAAATTTTTTTTATCTTATATCAGCCTCCCTGAACTTCAACCACATTACCAACTTACTACCTCCATAACTAAAACTACAACAGCAGTAAACCCTTGGACAAAAAAAAACAAGTTTTCATCTTAACAAAAACCCCCTTACTTAGCCTAGCCACTAAGAAACCTCCTCCCGATCAAACCCTAGCCAATACCTCAAAACACAAGCATGCATTCCTAGACAAAACACTCCAAGAAAACGTTTTTTCCCCTTCTGAAGAATAGATTAACAACAAAATTCAAAAAACAGAGCTTCACCACACATTTAAATTTTTTTGGCGTACCTTTATCAGAGAAACCTGTCTTCACAACTCCCTGCCTGATGCAGATGATGAATGCGATCCTCTGGAGCTTATGTTCTCCACCCAAATACTCTCTGGTGAAGGCAACAGCACTGGCGCCAGTGAAGAGGGTAACGGAGAAGAAGGGAGCTCTGCTTTGTGTTGTGTTTGTGTGTTTGAGTGTGGGAGACGAGACGTTAGTGAAACGTTGAGGGTGGGGTTTTTTCCGCATAAAACGACGACGTTTTATGTCTTTTTGGCGCCACCCATGAAACGACGTCGTTTTGGCGTGCTAACGTGTCACCAACGATGCCACCTCAGCTTTCCGGTTGCGCCAGGTGGACGAAATTCACCGGAAGGACCACTATGAGTACCGGAGATCAACTTCAGGGACGATCCAGACAAATTTTTAACTTCAGGGATTACTTTGATCCTCGAGGACAACTTCAGGGACTACTCTGATGCCTACCTCGGAAAAGAGACGTGCAAGAATTTTATAAATAAGGATATTTAGAGGGTTAGTATTTTTATTGAAATTTAGTTAGTATTTAATTATAAAAAATAAATAATTTTATAGTATTAAATATTATTTTATATTATTAAAAATATTGATAATAATTAATTAAATATTTTAATTAAAATATAAATAATTTTATATTATTAAATATTTTCATATTAAATTAAACTAAAATTTTAATTATTTAAATTAAATTAATAAATTTTTACTATTTTTTAATTAATAAACATTATTTATTAATCCTTATAAAATGTATATAAATTTTAATTAATCTAAATTTGAATTATAAAAATTTAATTTAATTAATTTTAATAGAATAACTTCTTAAAATTCAAAAATCTCACTGTAATAAAATCTTTTTGGGACGAAAAATATACTTGGCAAAATTGAAGGACCTCGTTTTCTTTCTTTCTTTTGGTCACCTGGTGTTTCTCTCTCCACATTGACTTCAGATTGACTTGTTGTGACTTGTGACCCTTTCTTTATTTCTTCGTGGTTTTTGGATCCTTGGAAGAAAAATCATATTCTCTGTTAGTTTCTTTTTCGTATTGTTGTTCAAATTCAAGATGACATCTGACTGGATAGTTCCCGTTAAAGTGATTCTGGGATCTATTGACCACGGAGAAGTTAAAGCATGCAGCATTTCAAGAATCCCAGAAGAGATTCGAGAGCCCAAAGAAGAATCTTACAAGCCAAAAGTGGTATCCATTGGACCCTTACACAGGGGAGCCACAAGGCAAATCCTCCTCGTGGAAGAACCTAAATTGCGTTACATGAGGGAATTACTTGAGCGTAGTGATAGTGATCAAACCAACACCAACAACAGATCAAGACAAACAACCAAAAATGCCGCCTCGACGCTGGAAAATTTGGGCAACGACATTCTCAAGCTGGACAGTGTGGTTCGCGCTTCCTACGGCGGGAACATGGAGTTACATCCCCACGACCTCGCGAAAATCATGATGGTAATAATGAGTTAGTTGCTTCTTCACGAATTTCTAAAGGCACCCTAATAACTAATTACTCTACTACATACTATTGTAACAGGTGGATGGTTGTTTCTTGCTAGAGCTTCTCCACAAGCTTGGCCAGTACAGGGATCTGCAACCTAACTTTTCCAGAGATCCATTCCTGGAGACAACGAAAGCGATCAAGTGTGTGCTGAATGATATCTCCATGCTGGAAAATCAGATCCCTTTCGTTGTTCTCAAGAGGTTGTACATGAATCTCTTCCCTGTCAACCATCGGGAAGTAGGTGAGGACCACCGTGTGGCCAACCTCATGAGCAAAGCCTTTGGTTACGATTCACAAGATCAAAGTGGCTTCGCTCATTTGCTTGAATTAATGCACTTGTCCACAATTGGAGAAAACAGCTTCGAAACCAGTCGATTGAGAGAAGCACGCCCAGAGCTAAACGATGCGCCACGAGGCTTCAAGCTGCAGGGATAACCATTACAGCAGCAACAACTAACAATGTCCTTAACGGTAACCCTAGCGGTAATGTCAATCCCAATGTCAATGCTAACTATGATGAGCTTGTTGATATATTTGATTTTAATATAATCTTCCAAGCTGCTGAAAAGGAACTAAAAATACAGCCTCTGCATATTAAGGAAACAACTGATGTGAGATGGAGAAACTTGATTGCTTGGGAACAGAGCAGGATTTGGGTAAGAGGTAAGTACACTTCATATGCTTTCTTCTTCAAAAGTTTGATATGCTGCGAGCACGACCTTGACCTGCTCCTAAAAAAGGGAGTGATAGTAAATAATATGCCTAAGAAAAGCAAGAAAGAACTTATGACAATGTTTCGCACAATCTGTGCTGGTGCTGAACACATGGATTCGAGTTATAGCGAAGTCTGTGAGAAACTTAATAAGGAGAAACGACCTACGTTAGTCACGGAAGCGTTCTGCAAATGGCCTATAATCACTGGGCATAACTGCAGGCATCTTCTTGAGAATGTTGTGTACTATGGGCGAAATGGCTTCAGGATTTTGATACGCGATCATATCCCTACCGTGTGGAAATTCATTGCCGTTGTCGCCGCCACTTTGGTGGTGGTTCTCACTATTATTATGCAGACAGTTTATTCAGCTAAGCAGACACATTATGCAGCTAAAGGCCATTAGGCATCAGCTAGAAAAAATTGCTATTTCTATCTCTCTCTTGTTTGTTCAAGTTTAAAATTGAATGCACAATTGTGATGTAGGAGCTTGTATGTGTTAATGGAATAGATTTGGAATCATGTTAAACATTGCAGTAGTTTTGCCACCTTGTGAATTTGGATTAGTGTTTGCAGCACATTTCAGAATCAATAATTGGTCTAGGGTTAGAGATTAATGAACCGAAATTACCAAAAATACTTTAGAATTATCAAAGCAATCGTAGAAGTATTTTCCAAAGTAACAAAGATATCTTCAAAATATTTTTAAATGTAACAAAAATCACGAAAAAATTAATATATTTTTTTAGTGATTGAATGAAGATTTTTGTATTTGACAAATTAGGTGTGACAAATAATTGATTTGGATATACAAATTGTGCTATATTCCTAATACATTGGAAGAACGAATTATACCTTGGCATGATCATCCAAATTCAAAAATGAATAACTCCCTATCATAACAAAATTTTTAATTTAATTTATTTTTTAAATATTTTAAGTTAACTACCTTAGTCTTTCTATCACTTTTTTTATTAATGATAATAAAATTTGCTGAGGTAGTACCTTAAGTAATGCTAGGTAGACAAAAAAAATAGTCAGAACATGTCTTATTTAGCATTAATTAATTATTGCAATAATTAATAAATACTAAATAAGAAAAGTTATGGTTGTTTTTGACTGATTTTCTTTGTTATTAAACATTTTTGTAATATAATAAATTTATTAAATTAAATCAAACTAAAATCTAATTAAAAGAGAATTTTAAAGCATTAAAATCTTTTAATTTAAAATTAATTTTATCAAATTTCATAAACTAATATAGTTGATTGTTGGTTGTCTGCTAATTATGATAATTATTTCCTTAGTATTATATTTAGGAAATTTCGTCCCACACATCTTTATTTTTTTTTTAACACTTCTTTGAACGGTGTTTCATGATAATTAAAACCATTTGCAGATAAAATAATAATTTAATAAATAATTAAACATATAGTTTTCGTTGATTTCAATGATTTGTGAGACCTTGTCTCCACATACAAAAATTTAAAATTCCTCCAAAACAAAGCAACTACTAATAACTTGGCTTTTGTTTTTGTCCCTTGTGATAATGATAATACATTAATACACATAGTGATAATCTAGTAGAACGCTTTTGATTTTTTCTTCCACATGATGCCACTTTCACACCTACCATTATTACGTGGCTGCCTCTTTCAATTTAAATAAGAAATGCACTCAAAGGACATAAGATAATAAACGGCTCGAACTGCTTACATAATAATATGTCAGTAATATCTTTCTAAATGTATATTCAGACTTTGAGTATTAATCTAAACTTTTACTATGATTATGTTCAGCAATGTTGAATGGTTCAACGTTTATCTTTTTATGGCAAATTGGTAATTCATGAAACAGAAAAGAAAAATAATGTAAATTACTTCTCTGTTCACCTTATTCATGTCTCAAGAACTACAAGTTATTGCTACTAATACAATCTTCTTAACATTAAGAACATCAATTTTTTTTGGCAACACAAATTCATGCTTTATTGTCAAATTTCTCCTTCATGAACTTGCTGATATAATGAGATGGGAACCTACCTTGATCCTTCTGAGTGGATGCTTTAGGATATTAGATTATTACTTTTACAAGGACCAAGTTAGTGAGAAATGGTAGCAGTTTGCGACAAACTAGAAGATATTGACTTAGTCTTCCTCACAATTAATTTGATTAGTGTGTCTTGAAGATGTTTTGATTGATCTTATAATAATAACGAATAATACTACTATACTTTATTGATGGTTGTGCAAATACGGATAAAATAATGGAGGAAATTATAGGGAGAAAAAGACAAAAAAGTAGGTGAACAAGTAGGTGGTTCTCTTGATTGGTTTTTGTGCTACATAAAGAATAGGAAGAATTTCACATGTGCCAGCCGCTTTATTGGCATAGCAATGTGCCAGGTACGGTTCGGTAACCCATAAGAATTTTGTCGTGTTATTAGGTGTGTAATGTCGTTAATGTCCATGAAATGACCGTAAAAAGACGATAAAAGGCAATTCATATAGTGCGGGCTGTGCGGCTTTACAGACAACTGTTGTAGTAAATCAGCTGGGAGCTGATGACCTATTAAAATACAGGCCTGAAAACATAATAGATAAGTAATGAAAATTGGATAAAATTTTACAATTTAATGTGGTTGAAATTATTGGGCACAAATATAGTAAAAAGACTTTACTAAATAAAAAGACTGTAAAAAATTTATTAATTAAAAAAAATATATGATATTGTTGTAATATTATAAAATTGAATAATTTTTATTGGAATAATCATTAGATTAAATTTATTATTATTAATTATATTTATTTTGATTTCAAATAAAATAAAATATGTGACAAAAATATAGTTATTATATTTGTGTATATTACATACAAAAATATTTTATAAAGATAAATAATCAGCTACTATATATATAAATATATATATATTTTATTTAATTTTTTAATAAAATTATTATCACCTGAATAATCATATTTAGTATAGAAAAAGAATCAAATTTGTTATGACCAGATAATTAAACTTTTTCATAAATATTAAATATGTATTTTTATATAGTTAATGGCTGATGTAATATAATTAAAAATGATTTGACATACTTTTTTTATATATCAAAATTAATATTAATATACAAGTTTATAACTTACATGAATTTAAGCCAAATATAAATTAAGCACATAGTAGATGAAAAGACAAAAACATCTAAAAGTAGTAGCTGCTTAGATGGGTAGTTAAAGTGGAAAATAGCCGAGTTACTGGGCTCATTTTAATCACCATATAAATACCACATAATTTTTTTAACCACTAAAAAATAATTTCCTTTTATCTACTATTACATTATAATGCATGTTAATTAAAATAGAGATTTTTTAATTTAAAAAAAATTATTTGTCAATTTAATTTAATTCAAAATATAAAAATTTACTAATTTATATATTTAGTATCATTTTCGTAGTCAATAAATACAAAAATAATTTTTAAAAGGTAACGCAAACATAATCAACAAAAACGAGATAAAATTATTTTTTTATTTTTCCATTTTCTGTCAGCAAAAATAAAACAAATCATTTTTTTTTCAAGTTTTTGTTATTCTTGGCAGCGAATATGTGTGTGAGAGAGAATGATTTTTTATATGATTTTGCTAATATTAGAATATATAATATTTTGAGTAATTATATATGTGACTTTTATTTTTGTTTTTATGATATATATACATGAAATTGATATTTGAAATGATGAAATTGTTGAACATGTAAAGGTCTTGGTTTTGTGATAATTGATCCCGTCATAGATTTAGGGGTGAGCACGGATATTGGGTACCCGATTATTCGTTCAAACCCGAACCAAATCAATTAAATTGGTTTTAGAACCAAGAGTAATTGGTCCGAATAACGGTTCTGAGGGTGCGGAATCCGAACCAACCCGCAGATCCGACCATATATTAATTAAATAAAAAAATAAAAATTATATATATATATATATATATGTGTGTGTCTTTTAATGATTTTGAGTTTCTCTTTATTGTATTTTTATATTTAACTTTTAATGTGTTTGGTGTTTTACATGTTTGGATTTTAATGTCTTTAGTGTTTAATATATTTTAATTTTAATGTGTTTAATTTTTAATATATTTGGTGTTTAACATGATTAGATTATTTCTATTGATTTTACATGTTTATTGTACTTACAGAATTTTTAAGATAAAAGTTTCATTTTTTTTATGAATTTTTGTTTCATCGGGTACCTAATTATCCGACCCGAACCAATCCGTTCTTAATCAATTTGGTTTGGTTCGAGTACATACACAAAAATATGTAAATCCGAACCAAATCGAACCAATTACAATTCAATTGGTTCGGTTCTAATTTCACCCTAAATCCGAACCAACTCGACCCGTGTTCACCCATACTTGGATTATCATGCTAGAGACATTCTAGTAAATGGTTAAGAGACACAAAATGATATTTGGAGGAAAGAGACTCAAGTAGAAGAAAAAGTGAGGAAAAACTACGGTCAAACTACAAAGCTTAGGTAGAAGTAGAAATGATGGTGTACCATTAGCCAAGGAGGACCTTTGCAAGCCAAAACCTCTTATCATGGAGGAGGAGCAGCAACAAGGAAGAAGAACCACGGCAACTCAGTGAACCAGATCTAGAAACAGATAAAGAGACTGAAACGGCAAAACCAACCGTCAAAGGGAAGCAGAACATAGGCGAAATAAGAGGCGGTTCAGTGTGAAAAAAAATGAGACGCCAAGCGACAAAAAAGCAAAAACGACTTGGAGGAGCCGCGAAAAACCAGGAACGACTAGCGCTGAGCCGTTCGGCCTCCAACGTGGCAGTAACACATGGATGATGGTGGTCGGCAATGGTAAAACTAGAATTTTAATATGTAAATCTATATGTTCGTCAGATGGAAAACTATCCTAACATTGTTTCGGATCAAATTATAAACTTCTACAAATTCAAATAAATTGATTTCACAACAATGTTATACAATTAACATCACATTTATTTGGACTTGAACGCTGACTTATGAACAACACAAAACATATTATTTTGTTTGGTAGACATGTTTTTGCAAGTCTTCATTGAGGTAAACAAGAGTTCCAAATTTAATTCATTTTAGCATCAACTTAGCATTCGATTTTACAAATAATTCTTTAGAATAAGTTAAACTTAGAGTGTATGATTTTTACCAAATTCAAAGATTTAAAACAAAAATAGGTTAATAATCAATTAATTCAATTAATACAAATTACAAGAGTGTTTAAAATGGGTCAAAATAACTTGTACACATTAAATATATCACTTTTTATAAAATTTGAGTTTTAATAAATAAAAATAAAAAATCTTTTAAAAAATATTAATGACCTTAATAATAGAACATATTAAAATATAAATAAATAACATATAAAATAATAATAAAAAATAATTGCTGTATTTATATATATTGAAAATGCTCATATTTATCTTGATTAAACCAAATTTACTTTTTTTTACCTGCTCTTATAAACAAATAAATATAACATGATTATAAATTCATTATGAAATATATGTATCTACCGTTATATACATGAAATATTTTAAATGGTATGTAATTATACATGTAATATTTTAAATAAAAATCTATTTTACTAATATTTTTAACAAACATAGTTATTTAACATATTTTTAATAGTTATATAAAATAATCTATCTATCATATATCGTAAATTAAAATATAATTTATTTATTTTATATTTTATTTGTTGCAATAAAAAATAACATCTTAATATAAATTTTATTTATTTTTTTGGTCGGGATATAAATTTTATTTGTTGAAATAGTCACATATATTATTGTTATCACATCTAAATTTAATGGTTCCATCTCACATTCTCGTTGTTATAGTGTTACTCATTCTCCCAATCTTTGCATCGGCTCCCACAAAGCCAAAACACTCCCAAGGCTTGGTTCCAAACAATGGCTTCACAAAAAGACAAAAAACACATTCAACTGCCCACTATGTAATTCTTACCAACTCTAATTTGGTTCACGTTTCAACCTGTTAGAAGAACAGCCAACACCCTCTGTCTTTTTACTCTACTATATAACTCTACCAATCTATCTCCACCTTTATAATTTTTTAATATATATCTCAACGGTTCTGCATTATGGCATAGCAATATATCAGTAAAGTGTCCTGGCACATGTGAAAACTTTCCTAAAGAATAATACTTTAGGAAAATTTTCAGATGTTCCATTTGCTTTAATGAAACACTGGTATGGCAAGTACGGTCCGGTTGGATGTAACAAATTTGTCGTGTTGTGTGAAATGAAATACCACATACATCCTTAAAATTTGTCTAAAAAAACAAAAAAAGGCAACTGTCAAGACAGCCATGACTATATGAAGAAGTTACTAAAGCCGAGTTTTGCAAAGTAAGCCACATACAGCGTAAAACAGTTGAACTAAATACTAATCATAAAGGCCTTGTGAAATGTGAACAAAACCACCTATTGGTGCAATAAAATCCTACTGGGTTGTGGCTGAGTTCATTTTGGTAACAATGAATAAATTCTCACTTTATGTATTGAATTTGGCATTTTTAATGGAATTAATAATTTATATAATAAAATAATAATAATAATAATAATAAACAAAGTAAATATTAATTTAAAAATATATAGTAAAAATTATAAAAAAACAAAAGAATAATAAAGTTCTATAAAAAAATATGTATTAATAAAAATAATTAAAAAATTTATATGAATAATAAATATTTAAAATTTCATTACAAAAATACAATAATATACATTAGAGAACATTTAAAAAAATCTAAACAAAAACATCTATATTATAAACAAGAAAAATAAATAAAAAATTGATAAAAAAAAAACAACACTTAGAAAAAATATATTAAAAATAATAGTCTAAATTTTTTTTTTTGGTAAAGTACAACCATAAAAAATTACAAGAATTTTGATTATTGTTCCTAGTATTTCTTATTATAAATGAAATTGAATAATAAATTAACAAAAAAAAAATTAATTACTTTTCAATATAACAATTAAACGGAAACACAAAAATTATAATTTATTACTTTTGAATTAAAATGTGGTTGAAGAAAAAAATTTTAATTTTGTTACAAAAGCATTTACCATTCAACACTTAAATTCAATCTCATTTAATAGGTAAAAGCTAGTGCACTCCAAGTAAAGTAGAGAGTGCAACACTTTTTAAAAGTTAACCTACTATCAAAGGTTATAAGGTAAATTAAATTTATTTATTATGTTTTTGTTTTTGTTATGGGCTAAATAAGGGTTGAAAGTGAGTCGAACTGAGCCGAACTAGACTAAGCTCAAGCTCGGCTCACAATAATTGAGATTGGCTCACAATAATTATTTTATTTAATATATAATTAAGATTATTTCTTTCTTTACCAACGAGTTATAATTCAAACGGCATATTCTTCTCATACTCACCTAAGTCAGGAATTTGAGTCTTTTTATTTTTGATAAAAAAAAATTTTGAGTACTTTTTTCTTTTATTAACTTATATAATATTTATTGAATAGTTCCGTAAAATTTTTTTGTCATAGTATTTAAACAAAAAAAATATTATTTTAAGAAAAATTAATAATATATTTTTAATAAATTTTTAATACAAAATAATAAATTTTAAATATTCTTTTAAATAATATATTAACTAAAATAATATAATTATTTCAAATAATATATTTTAGATATAATAAAGTAACATATCTCAATAAAAAATTATATAAATATTTTTTTATATGAATTTTTGTTTCGCACAAAATAAAATTATTATATGTTTGTTTGCTTCTTATCTTGTATATATGTTTTTTAAATTAAATTTATATAATACAAAATCTTTTTTCATTCACTTCATATTTAATGTTATAATTTTATTTCACACAAAATAATATTATATATATATATATTAATTAAATTTATATAATACAAAATTTATTATTGTTGTGTTTTTATTTAATATTATAATTTTATTTTACACAAAACAAAATTTATTTAAATTTTAATATTATATACATAATATATATTTAATATTTTTTTAAAGATTCTAATATATCTTTTTTTTAATTTAGTACATAGATTTTCAAATTATTTTTTATGTATTATTTATTTTAATTTTAAAGTCCAGTAATAGTTTTTGTTATACAGACATATTGCTTTTAATATTTATATACTATATTTTTTGTTTGGACTTCAGCTCAATATCTGAAACTTATAAAAAAAATCTAAAATTTTTAAAAAAATAGTTAATCTAATTAACATGTTACCTTTTTAAATCTAGATAATTCAAATAAAATATAATAAATAAAAAATTTAGATTTAATGAATTAATAAAGTGTGCAGCACACCATAAATAGCAAAGAGCGTTTAAAGATGAGCCCATTTTTAATATGTTGCTAATTAAATATTTCATATGTATTTTCTTATGCAACAAAATTATTACTACTAAGATTATTAATTTTTTAAGCTCACATTAATTTTTTCAAGCTCACAGTCATTTTGTTTTCATTCTCATTGGACCTAACATTCAATTTTTTTCAACATTCAACATACAATAATATAGCAACTTCAATAAAGCTTAATTACTATGCGTATAATTACAATTGGGAATGGATCTTCTCAAATTTTTTTTAAAGAAGTAAAATATAATTTCTCACTATTAATTTTATGAGTGAGATTAAAAATAAATATTAAAGAGAGAGTAATGAAAGGTTAAATATCATATTTTATATTCTCAATTTTTTTAACAATTGAGAGGATCTATTCTCACTGAGTTATTCTCCACATACAAATATTTTTCATACAAGTCATACAAATTATTTATATTCACGTATTTTTTACGTTTTTTTTGTGCCCCTTTTTCTTCTTCTTCTTCTTCTTCTTCTCTTTTTGTACCTCCTCTTTTTTTTCTTCTCCTCCTCCTCCTCCTCCTTGTAATTTTTCTCTCTCGTTATCATCGTCATCAACACCACCTCTTCTTCCTCCTTCTCTTTCTCTTTCTTTTTTCATTAAAATTTCTTCTCCTCTTTTCATTTTTTTCTCTTTCATCATTAGTTATCTCGTTGTTGAAGATAATAAATAATTCAAGTTCAGATTGTCAATTAAACCAGAATAAAATTGATTATTATTTTGAATCCAAGGCTAAGGTGTGGTTCAATTTAAAAGAAAAAATATAGCATTAGAGGAATAAAAACAAAATTTAATTCATCTTTTTTTTTTATTTTACCTTCTCAAGTTTCTTCTTGTTTTACTTTCTTAACAAGATTAAAAATAAAAAATATTACACAAAGAAGAAGAAGAAATACATAATACTGCAAAATTACTTGAAAGATGATGAACTTACAATCATTTAACTAAAAAAAGAAAAATAAGAAAAAAAAAGAAGAAGAAAAAAACACAGCATTAGAGAAAATATTTTTCTGTATTTGCAGCTAGGGGTGGCAAATGGGCCTAAACCCACCGGGCCGGCTCGCATAACCCGCCAAAAAAGGCGGGTTAGGCTGGAAAATTGGGACCGCCAAATAGCAAAAGCCCGCTTAACCCGCACTGCTTAAACCGCGGGCTTTGGCGGGGCGGGGTGGGCTTTCTCGCCGGGCTTAGTATTTTTTAGCAAGGGGGTATTTTTACAATTTTTTAACGAAACCCAACTTCTCCCAACCCAACTTACAAGAGAATGAAGATGAAAATTGAGTGTTTTGAATTATGTTTATTTTATTTTAGAGACAATATTTATAATTATGTTTTGGATTATGTTTATTTTGCTTTGGGAACAATATTTATAATTATGTTTTGGATGAAAACTTAGTTTATAATTATGTTTATTAGATATTTATAATTACAAAGACTTTAATGTTTGTGAATATAAAAATTATAATTTGTTTATACTTTTAGAAATTATAATAGTTAAAAGTAAAAAACAAAAGAGATTTTTGTATGTCTTTATATATATATTATTTAATAATTAAAAATAAAAAAAGAGCCCACCAGCCCGCCATTAGGCGAGGCGGGCTGGAATTTTGGGACCGCCTCACTAGGCGGGGCGGGCGCGGGCCAACCCGCCTAGGGGCGGGCTTCTGGCGGGGCGGGGTGGGGCGGACTTCCCCGCTTGCCACCCCCTATTTGCAGCAAATTTGGGTGTAGCACGAAGATATTTGGGTGTAATACGAAGATATTTTAGTGTATTTTAAGAATTTTTAGGTGTATTTTTATTCTGATAAGTTCTGCATAATTCAAAATTCTTCCTCTTCTTCCTTCTCATCTTCTATTGTTTCTTCCTTTTTTTTATCATCATTACAATTTTTTTCTTCTTTTTTTTTCTTATTCATCTTTTCTTTTTTATTGTACTTTCTCAAGAGAAGGAGAAAAAGGTGGAACGTGAAAAAGAAGAAGTGTCTTTTATAATGGTGAGTGAAAGCGCGCTTTGAAAATGGTTGAGTGATGCGTGTGTTATCACGCTTCAATGGGTGAATGTAATTTTTGTTAGATTTGACACAACTTGTAAGACTTATAAGCCAAAAAGACTTGTATGTACAGCATTACTCATTCTCACTACCAGTTACCACTACGCAAACCATTCATTTTTAGACATCATTAATAAAAAGGGCTTCTTAACAATAAATAGCGATAATTTATTAATAGTGACCCTTTATTCTTTTTTTTGGTATTTAGTTTCTTTTTCTTGTTTTTTGGTTTTTTACGGTATTTCTCAATCCGACAGGCTAAGGAGTAATCCTTCGCGGTACTGAACTCCATTTAAGAGTTTGTCATTGACCAATAAATTATTGCATGCACAAGACGGGATTCAAACCCCTTTTATTTTGTCATCGCATGTTACCCTATTTTTCCTTGGCCTACATTTTTTATATTTACACTGGCTTTAGCCCACACAACCCAACAAGAATATGGGCCCACTATTCCATCGGCTTCAAATTCCAGCCGACAAATTTTCTCTCAAACTTGGCTAAGGAAAAAAACAAAAATCAATGCAATTGTCCATTACGTCATTCTCATAAAAATAAAATAGGTTAAGGAAATGACCCGTGCTAGGATCTACTTGCACTCTCTCTCTCAATGATTTACTGTATTACTTAATCATACATCTACACCATCTAAATATTATACTATAAATCTCAACATCTCTGCACACTGGAATAGCAAATTAGCAATAAAGCAATAAAATACCATGGCATATGTGAAAACCTTCCAATACTTTATATATGATAGGGTAAAATGTCTGAGATTGTTTTGATTAATTCACCTGCGCTTCTATTTCAATTGGTCTCCTTTCACTATGAAGTATAATAGCTAGTACATGGATTACACATCATACAAGACTAGGTAGTAATATATGCCTAGAGGGTACAATTCTTAACTTACAAAACAAATTTTGCATTTGTAGTAAGTTTAAAAAGGTTCCCTGAAAAAAAATCTCGGTGCCCTCAAACTTGATTTAGAGGATCTGCCAAGTGCAGAGAGAAAACTAACTTACTGCAGTAAAATGTAACTATTGTAAACATGAAACTTCAGTTGCCACATATGATAGAAATATATAATAATGTCTGTTCATATAGGCTCACATTTCTACAAATAAAGTAGAGAACACAAATTTACATCACAAATAGTGAGTAAATAAAAGTTGCATAACCAAACTAGGCAAACAGAAACTATATTATCTCTCACTTCGATATCTCGATGCCCCTATTGACACTAGGCATTGTTGAAGGAGTTGCAAAATAAAAATGTAAACCAAAATGTGTTGAAAAAAAATTGCTCAAAGACTTTGTGAGACAGTAGATGATATGAAACTGAATGGCCTCATTCGTTATGCACAAGATACATATGTAGAAAGAGTTTCAAACAAGACTCAAAACAGAAAGTGTAAAAAAGACACTAACACCCTGACTAAAAATACAGAATAGAAAGTTACAAAGGAACTCGAAAGTCCTAACATCCCCACCTCAAACTCAGGGTATTCCTTGGTAAAAACTCACAATTTTCAGAAACAGATTTGGCATTGGTTTCATGTGAGACACAAGCAATTTATTCTTAATTATTCTATCCCTCGCAAAAAGAAAATCGAATTTAAAAATTAAAATGTTCAGATATATTCTGTAAGACTGGATTATGTGCCATTGACCACTTCTCAGTCGTGAACTTCTTCAACATTCTCAGGCTTTAGACTGTTGCTGCTATTCTCAGTCGTGAAACCACAGACACAGAAGTTCTCTCTTCGGCTTCCATTAAAACAGCAAAATGAGAAGGCACAGTATGTCTACTAGGATAATCCACTTTGATGTTCCATATGTGAGTTCAGCAATAGATCGTGCCTATGGTTGAAACGGAGAAATTCAAGTTACTCTGATGTAATATCAGGTTAGCTCGATGAAATCCAAGATTATTACAACATCAAATAATTCATACAATAAGTATAATGCCGATTTCACTAAGGTAACAAATAACACCACATTTATCAACAAGTTTGAGTGTCTGAATTAATCATTACAATTCAGTCACATGCTCAGGCGTTAAACACTCGAAGAAAATTAAAAAAAAAAAATCTACATGAAGTTTCTTATGCAAAAGAAAATCTTGGCACATAAAGTAAACATTTGGACAACATGCAATAACTTCTGGAGAGGATGAAACAAATTACCCGTTGAAAATGTTGGATCATCAATTCCATTTCATATCAACCTTATATATGTGAGGAAACTAGCCAATAGAGAAAGAGATTCAAAACAGACTCAAACAGAAAGTGTAAAGCAGAAATTAAAACCTTAACTAAATTTGAGTTATGACCAACTCTTATAATCTTATTCCTAAGTTCCCAACTAAAACTCACGGTATTCCCTGGTAAGACTGAGTTTGGACTTAATGAACTAGTGATGGTTGACCATGAAACTTGAATGAGATATCCAAACATAAATTATTTTTACTTGTTTATATTTTCTTAGTCATAACTCGAAAAAAGATATCTTGAAGTATAGTGGGATACTAACATTCAGTTTTTTCTTTTTATTTGCCTAAACACCCCACCCCAACAAAAAAAAAAACAAAAAAAAAACTGCAAGAATGTTGGGCAGATCAAATTTGATTGAAGATGATATAGCAACACATAATAGAATTCGATGAGGTCCAATGAAGAAGACCCAATGCAAGAGTACGTGGGGAAAAATAAAAAATAAATAAATAAATAAACTTTTCAAATTGAATTAAAAACTGGAGCACCTTCAAAATCTATTACTTGTCTAGGAAGTACACAAAATGAACACAAATGTAAGAAACAGAGAAGATGATATAAGTAAAGTATGCCGTTTGCTTCCTAATTACATTTGTAATAACTTTTGGATTGAATTTGTGGGTCTTTCTCGCTTCAAGAACCTTGGTTTAATCAAATATGGATTAAACTTTAAAGATGAAAATTTCAGACAAGCAACACATAACAGAATTCTATAAGATAAACAGAGCCCAAAAGTTTAAAAATAAAAAGCAAAATTCTATGAAGTAAAATCTGACAGAAATAGAAAAGTGAAATCGAATGGCATAACTAAAGTATGTTCTGTTTTGGTAATTCGAAATTGATACGAGTTTGCAAATCAAAGAGAATAATGTATTTCATAAAGTACGAACGCACCTCCTCCATAACATATTAGCATTGTAACTGGAGGGCGTGCAGTGAGTATGGGGAAGATGAGAGCAAAACCAATTACCTGCGTCGAATTGAATCCGTGGGTCGTTCATCTCTTCCAGCTTGCTCCTCAAAGGACATTCTCCGGTGATGATGAGTTTTGATATGGAGGCAGGCAGGTTTTGTTGTGTGATATTCTCCAGCTTTGGACACCAAACAATTGATAATTCTTGGAGGGAGGTGAGTTGGTGAAGCCCTTTGCAGTCTAGAGTCTCCAGATTTGAAAAGGACTCCAAATATAGAGACTGGAGGGAAGCAGGAAGGCAACCCTCTCTGGGGAACGACTTAACTTCATTCCATTGTCGAAGGAAAAGATGGGTAAGGCCTTCACTCTGCAAACCCTTTGATGTTATCCACCTCCCTACTTTCTCGCAATTAAAGATCCAAAGAGATGTCAAGCTCGGCGGGAGCCACTCCTCTCCAAAACAATCCATTTCTGGGCAATCCCGCATATACAGTTCCTCTAGGTGGGGTGCAGCAAAGCCTAGCGCCGGCACAGATACTAAACGGCGGCAACTTGAGATACGGAGTGCCTTGAGATTTGGAAGGGCCCCCAATGGAAACATCGTCAGTGAATCACACTTGCTCACAACTACCTCCGTTAGGGACTTGTGTTGCAGTGGCTCTGAGATTGTTAAGTTTGAACAACCCGAGATTTTCAGAAATTGTAATGAATCCGGCAAATAGTCTCCTGAAATTGATATGGCTGACGAACACTTGTGGATTCTCAAACGTCGGAGACACGAAGGCGATTGGATGTGGAGCAGGCACTCCAATACGGACTTCGCCTGCTGAGTTTTTGAAATTATTATCTCGTCATCTTCCGGATCCTTCATCCCGGAACCGGCTATAATTGATTGGCGAAGCTTGGGAGCTCTCGGAAGTGAACACGCAAGCTCTTCACATTTCCAAATGATAAGTTCCTCCAGAGCTGGAAGGTGAGCAGGCAGATCTCCACTTAACACCGGACACTTGAGTATGGAAAGGGTTTTAAGTTTTGGAAATCCATCAAAGTCATGAGGAATGTGCCACTCTCGCCAGCGAGGCATTCCATTAAATATCAGACTCTCCAGAGATCTGAAGGGTGTGCCCTGATGAGATGATTCAGCTTTGTTGTAAAACTCACCACCAATTCTCTCCAACCCATGAAGTCCACGTATCGCCAGATACTGCAGAGAGGGTAACTGTCCCAGTGAAGGAACCTGACGGCAATTCTTACAGACAAACAGAATCAATGTAGTCATATTGGAGTAGCAAGGAAGGCCTAACCAATCGGGGAATGTTTCACCCCTGTACCTATAAATTGATAACCACTCCAAGTTTCGGTGAGGTTGTAACTTGTCAAGTATATCTCTCTCTTTTTCAACATCAACAGTATCACCACCACCACCACAATCATCCTCCTCCTTCTCTTCGTCGTAGTCGTCTTCTCCAAGCCATTTGTCAACATCATCATCATCATCATCTTCTCGAAACCATTTCAAGTCTAAAATGATGATGTGCTTCTTGTTACCCATCTTTGCCTCCAAAGCTTCACCGCTGTCTTTCACATTCTTTAATTTGGAAATGCAAAGTGAGCCATGAAGATCGTCAAGTGCTCCCAGTTCTCTTATCCCATTCTCCACTTGCTCCCCGACAATATAACCACTTAAGAAATTCAGATGCTTTAACTTACTCATTCCTTTTGGCATCTCTTGTAAACTATGAGCTCCCCCGATATCAAGATGGCGTAGGTTCACAAGATCTTGCATGCCGCTGGGAAGCATCTCTAGCTTCTTACAACCCCACAACTTCAAAGTTTGGAGATTGTATAATTTACACAATGATTCAGGCAATGTCACAATAGGTGTCTCAGAGAGATCCAAATAACGCAAATGGATCAACTCACCTATTGAATCAGGTAATGACAGAATTTCAAAGGGACCAAATGACAAAACTCTTAAACACCTTAATTGTTTTAGCCATGATTGAACACGAACATGTAGAAATGTTCTCACATATATCGCTCCATTATAGGCCTCTAGAAATCTCGAGATTGGATCCCAATATGACAAATGACGAGTTTTGCTATCTGCCATGTGTGGATTGCCAAATTTGTCGACTCTGGAAAAGAATTTTCCAGCAAAAAACGTCGCTAGATCATGCATGAGATCGTGCATTACAAATAACCCAGCACCGGGGCTATAAAGTTGAAAAAATGATCTTGCAACTAATTCATCAAAATATGCACAACCAATATTTTCTAATGTGTTGTTTTCCATTGGTTGTAAGAGACCTTCAGCCATCCACAGCAAGATTAATTCATCTTTGACAAATCGATAATCTTCAGGAAACAATGAGCAATAAACAAAGCACCGCTTTAAATGTGAAGGGAGGTAGTGATAGCTAACTCTTAGTGCAGGAACAATCTTACTTTCATCCACCGAGAGTTCCCAAATTTCACTTTCAAGTATATTCTCCCAATCCCTTACATTATACTTATTGCGCAGTAAACCTCCAAGTGTCTTCACAGCCAAAGGTAACCCCTTACACTTTTCAACAATTTTTCTACCAATTGGTTCTAGAGTTGCATATTGTTTGGAATTAGTAGAAACGGATGAATGCTTCAAAAACACCGACCAACAATCTTCGCCTGACAATAAACTTAGTTGATAATGTCCATTAGGAGCTGTGAACACAGAAGCAACCTTTTCATTACGCGTTGTTAAGAGAATTTTACTTCCATTATTCCCATTCCGAAAAGGTTTCAGGAAATCCTCCCATGTGTCTTGTTGATCATGCCAGACATCGTCTAAAACAACTAAGAATGTCTTTCCTGTTAACTTTTCCTTCAAATTAGTCTGAAGAAAATTAAAATTGTCCATAGTACAGAGACGGGAATCTATTGCTCCTATTATTGTCCTTGTAACATGAACAGGGTCTGGATTTTCAGCAACACACACCCATACTCTCGTGTCAAAATTTTCCACCACTTTGACATCACTGTAAACCAGTTGAGCCAGAGTAGTTTTTCCTATTCCGCCCATACCCACAATGGGGATGACAGTCACAGCATGACGAGTATCATCTAACAGCAATTTGATTATCTTCTCCTTGTCTTCGTCCCGACCAAAAATGTCAGAACTTACAACGAGAGATGTGGATGGAATTCTCCATGACGACGTGTCCACCTTGGGGCACTCTTTCAGACGATGATAATGTTTCTTTGCTACAACAGACTCTAGTGTACCAACTACTTTTTCCATGTCACCAGTATCTTCAATATATGAATCAACAACACCAGACCAGGAAGAAGAGTTACCTGGATCCCTTTGAGTGGCGGCGATGGCAGCTTTAGTGGAGATCTCATCGAGCAAGTCATCAGCAAAATAGAGAGCATCTTGGAGATCAACAAGCCACTTCTTGACTCTCTTGTCAGTGAACTGCTTCTGCTCAGCATCATCAAGAACAGGTCCAACCTCATACAGACTTTTCTCTAACCTTCCAAGCAAGATGTTCCTTTCCACAAATGAGTCGTCTTCAAGTATTGGAGAAAGCTTCTCCAAAATAGCATCAACAAAGGAAGTGAGATAAGCTCCACCATCAAATTTTACAGCCATGATTGGATCTCAAGTGCAACAGATGAGATCACAAGAAAGAAAGAACGAAAGAAAGAAAGAAAGAAAGGTGAAGGACGAGAGAAGAAGGGTTCACAGTTTGCAATGTACTCTCTGGGTTTTTTTCGCAAACAGGAGCTAAGGGAATGTTTGATTTGTGTGGTGACTAAAATTGACTTGATGAATGATGAGTTTTATGGTCTGGACAAAATCAAGTGGTGCAATAATGATGGCTTTTACGTACACCACCATGATAAAGATGATGATGTCGGAGAACAATTACGAAATTACCCATCCGTGAAAATTTTCACCTTTTCATGTTATTCTCAATAATATTATTCCAACCTACAATTAGTTTCCACAGATCTTGTTCATTATTATTAAAAAATAAATAAAAATTGTAACACATTACGAAATAAATACTCTTAATTTTTTTCTTAATTAATGTTGTTACCCGTAATTTTTTTTATCATATAATTTCTTAACATACATTTTCTTTACAATTGAAAAAAAAAAAACAATAAAGGACCCATGATTGTTAAGGTCACTATCAGTAATTTCCTTTGTTGAAAGCATTCAAAGTTCCAAACTGTGAAAGCATCAATCAATGGTTGAAAGCATCCAAAGTTCCAAACAATCATAACCTCATCTGAAGTTCCATTGTTTTTTTTTTTGTTTTTGGTCAGTGGAAGTTCCATTGTTGATGTTTTAATTTTTCTTTTCTGTTTTTTTTTCTGGTATTTGGAGGCCCAAATATTTGTGAAATCCCTTATATTGACTTCTATAAAAAAAATCGTCTGTTAAGACTAAAGGCCCAAACTGGTGGTGAAAAATGGTAAAGAAACCAAAACACTTGGGCTGTAAATGAAATGGGCAAGATGCAAAAGCCTAAACATAGGGATATTGAGCTGATCAGCGATCAGTTATCACATAATTATCAAAAAATAAAATAAAATTCTAAATTTTATCTGGACCCAAATAACATGGCCGAGATTAAATTAATTTGGGTTGGTTAAGTGGTCAACTCGCTCGTCCGCTTAAGCAAATGTCAGAGTCTGAATTCCGCCTTATTCATACAGCAATCATTGATTAACGACAGACTCTTAAATGGAATTCAGATCTGCGATGGATTAGTCGTTAACCTATCGGGCTAGAAAATACGGTAGACAAAAAAAAAAAAAACATGACCTAGATTAACACCTACAGTTTTAATAAATAAAACATAACCAATCCAAAAAACATTAAAAAAATAAATAAATGTTTCCAATGATAAAAAAGAAAATGGAGAAAAAAGATGGGCACACTTCAGCAGAGACAATCATATTGTTAGAAACAATAATATTTTAATTGATATACATATTGATAATATCTTAGTATAACTTGTATTAGTTCATATTGATTTTTTTATTGAATTTTATCAATACGTTTAGATTTTAGTTTTCAACAAAATATGCAAATTTTCAAGTATCTCAATATATAGTATAAAATTATTCTATTATATTATAACAATTTAATATTATTTCTATGATTTTTCACTTATTTTCAGCTAGAATTTTAACATATTTTTATTCACCATGCTTATTTCTGATAATAGTTTCTCTCCATGGTGGTGTGCATTATTTTAGAATTATAAGTTTTGTTCTGCTGTAAGAAATGTCGTCTCATCCCTAGACATTATTATTGTTGTTGTTATATAGCACTTTTTTTTGTAGACATAATAGAGTTTATTCAGTTTAATCACTTTATCTCTCATTCAATAATTTTACACACAAAAGCCTAAGCTGTCTACTTTTAGATCTTTAGGGAAACAATAAAGATTCAATATAAAGCAGCGGTCCAAGGTTAAAGCAATATCAAAGGCTTAGGATTGTTGAAAAGCATATATGACTTCTCATATAGGTGAAGATATTTTTCAAAATTTCTATGACTTGTCTTTGGACTTCTTAGTTATAACTACTTTTGTATCTTTTTATATTTTTAGATGAGTAAATAGTTTTATATCTAATTGAGTTAACCATTATATGATCAAATAAATTAATTAAACTACCACGTTAATAAACCTGGATTATTTTAATTTCATCCTCTCAACAATTAATCAAAATATTTTTGTAGCCGCCATGACTATCTCAAATGTCCATGATATAGCTAGCAGCATCAATTAAAAAAATATTGATTATATGATATGAGATTGAAAAATAATAGTCATAGAAAAAATTAAGAAATAGTTGTGAACTTATCATGTGTGATAAATAATGGGGGTAGCTAGCTAGGCGATTGCCAATATATATACTGTTACGGTGGGTAATCGGAGATTGATGGACTGGATGGAATTGGATGGTCCAATCATCCGCGGAGGGTGGCTTCTAAGCTAGTCTGCACGTTGGAGCCTCCTTCCGACTTGTACTCGTGGATGAATGGGGGGTGGTACCTGCAAAGACACTCCGATGCCTAAGTTAGCAAGGGTGTGAGCAGGTCTAGAGAGTATTGGGCTTAGAGATACCTGAGGGGTGTCAGTGTATTTATAGTGGTGAGCCAATAACCACCGTTGGAGTAGTGCCATATTTTTAGGATGCTAACCGTCCCTTTATCTTAGGGAGGTTAAGATATGGTTCGAAGAAGTGGTTAGAGAAATTTTAGGGGCGGTTACTCATTTGAATGAGTGTTTACCTGCCAGCTAATCTCGTGCCCGACTTCTTTAAGACAAATCGTAGTCAATACCGACTTCTTGACACCAAGTCGGTGCGTAATAAGGCTCAATCTTCTGGACTAAGCCTTTCTTTTGGACGTGGGCCTTTATTATTGGGCCAGGGTATGAACAGTGCCCCTACTTGAGCCCAAGATTCCTTTAGGGCTTGGGTTCAAGTATTTAACTCGGGTTCGTAGCCGACTTTCTCGGAGGAAACACGGGTTTTTAAACCGACGTGATTTTCGCGACCTTTTGTTTCTGACAGTTACGTCTATTCAAGCGTCGTGTCCGTTAGGGATGCACTTAGGGATTGATGGCTTTGGTAATGGTGCACTCTCATTAATGACTGCTCCGTTTTTACCATTATGCCCCTTAGCATGTTTATAAATACTTTCCCTTTCTTTCATTTTTCCGTTTCTGCAATCTTTCAAATTTCTTCTTTCTTCGTTCGTGCTGCATTCTTGCGTTTGAAGACTTCTGCTTCTTTCAACCTCCACCTTTTCATATAAAGGTTAGCTTTTCTTCTTTTATGATACGCCTTGTGTTTGCATGCTTTTATTTTGCGGGTAGATAGGTTGGTTTGTAGATTTTGGCTTCGTGTCTCCTCCCTTTAGAGACCGTATTTTTTTATTTTTCTTTTCTTTTTTCTTTTTGTAGGTTTCTGTCACCTTTTATAAGAAAAAAAAATGGCTTCCGTAGATGTTCTTTCTCAGTGGGTTGATGTTACAGTCCTGGGAGAGGAACCCTTGGTCGATGCTGAGTTTATTACTCATCTTCGTACTCACCATAGGGTTTGTACTTCGGAGGAGGACGAGCCAAAATATGAGTTGGTAATCCCGGGTCCGGAAGACCGGGTTTGTTTTGGGAGGGCCAATGAGGCGGCCCCTCATTTTTTCTTTATGTATGAATGTATGATCACCCGTTTGGGTGTTTTTCTTCCTTTTTCAGATTTTGAAATATCTGTTTTACACCACTGTCGAGTTGCCCCTACCCAACTTCACCCCAACTCTTGGGGTTTCTTGAAAATTTATCAGTTTATTAGCCATGCTTTGGACTTTCCGACCTCTTTGAGGATTTTCTTCTTTCTTTTTCACATGACTAAGCCCTTTAGTGGGCTAAACAATAAACAACAATGGGTTTCCTTCCGAGCCATACAAGGTCGGAGAATTTTTACCCTTTTTGACGAGTCCTTCCATGACTTTAAAAATTACTTTTTCAAAGTGCAAGCTGTAGAGGGTCACCACCCCTTTTTTCTGGACGACAACTCCTCTCCTCGCTTTCCTTTATACTGGCTGGAGGCTTCTCCTTGTGAAAAGTACAGCCTAGACGACCTGGACGAGGTGGAGGCGGCCATTGTGGGGTTTTTCCAAGAAGTGTGGGGGAGGGCCCCATACTTGGACACTAGGAAATTCCTCCAGGGATCGCCGACCTTTGTTCAGTTGCAACTAGGTAGTATATGTATTCCTTATTTCCGACTTGTATCTGCCGACTTTCGGTTTGCCGACTTGTAATCTTTGCTATTTGTTTCTTTTGCAGACATGGCAAGGAAGAATGCTCAGGAATCTTACCAGAGAGTTCAGGAGGCTAAGGCAAAGTCCCAGGCCAGGGCAGGTGGTGCCAGGGCAATCATCTCTCCTCCTCCTCCTCCTCCTCCTCCTCAAAACGTGGGGACTCCCTCTCAGTCCATTGTGATTTCTTCAACTTTGTCTCGACCACTCCCTTCCGCCCGACTTCTTCCTGAGCCGGAGAAGAAGAAGCGCAAGACTTTAGAGTCTGGCTCTTCTTTTGATGGTGGGGTTAAGGCGGATGCTCTCGCATTCGTCCGAAAGAACATCTATCCTCATATAATTATGGATGATGTTTCTGTTCGAAACCACCTCACCGCTCTGGCTGAGGAGAGTTTTAGGGCGGCGGGTGTTTGTGGGAAGCTTTTGGACATTTTTGAGAAGACTCCTCTCAGCTCCTTGGGGGTAACCTCGAAGGTTGAAGAGTTGGAGGAGAGGCTTCTTTCTTACCAGGACCACGAGAGGGAGTTGAAGGAGGAGGTAGCTAAACTGAAGGCGGAGAGAGATAGCCTTCGGGAGAAGGAGAGCAAGCTGCGGGCCCAATGCAACATGGAGGCGAACTTGAGGAAGACAGCACAGGAGAGTTATTAGAGTTTATTTCAAGATCTTGTGTCTGTGAAGAAGGATTTGCTGAATTCTCGGAATGCGTACGCCGAGTTGGAGGACTCTATCGCTGATGGTGCCGAGGAGTCTTGGAGGATTTTTCTGGAGCAAGTCAGAGTTATTGCTCCTGACTTGGATCTTTCTCCTTTACATCCTGACAAAGTTGTTATTGATGGTTCTATCGTGGATCCTCCTGCCCCCGTGATTGTTTCCGAGTCAGAATTGAAGACTCGGGGGCAGAGGATCATTGAGTCCCCTCCTCGTTCTAAGGACGCTCCGAGTTCTTCAGTTATTCCTCCGATTTCCTCTTCATCTCCTGTGGCTGCCTCTCTTCCTGGTCCTGATGGCGCTCTTCCTGACTCTGGTGGTGGTGATCCGTCTACTCCTCTGAAAAAATAACTTTTTTATGGCTATATGGGGGCTCGGCCTGTGAGTCCCCCCTTTTTTAAACTCTTTTATTTCTTGTTAGTTGGTTGAACAATTTCTTTTGGCCTTTTAAGGCCGTAAACAAAATATTTTATAAGTACCCTTTTTTAATAAGGGATTTTTATGTTAGCGAAATGGATACCCTTTTTTGGATAAGGGTTTAAGTTACCTTTATGCGTGTATGCTTTTCTTATTTTTCGAAGTCCCCTTGATCTTTTCTGAAAAACCTTTGGCTTGTTTGTTTTTCTGAGCTTTTTTTTTTGTTTAAGGACTTTTGGGACAACCTTTAAACTTCTTCCTAGGTTTTCCTATCCCTTTTCGTTATCCCTCATACTCAACTTAGTTTTAGTGAGTTCTTATGACTTGGGTTATTTTTGCGATGCGTTTTTCTTCTACTCGGTCCTTCACTCCGATTTATGGATCGAAGTATTCCCGAGCTTTTCTACTCGGGATCTCGTTTCGATTTATGAGTCGGATTTGTTCCCGAGTTTTTACGATCGGCTTCTTATAACCTCTTTACACCGACGTGTACCTCGTCGTTTTATCCTGACGACCATTTAGGTCGGTTCATGGGATTTTCACGTTTTGTCGAGCTTAAGTCGGCGCGTTTCGTAGAAAGACAAAAAATAAAAAATGAAAAGGATTTTATAAGAGATATCGTAGATGAAAAAAGATCTTTATTAATCGGGGAGGTACCTTTTTGCTACTAAGGGTTTTGATAGTCTATTTCCCTTAGCCTCTACTATGATGCCTCGTTAAAAACCCTTCTCCAGAAAAAACCCTTTTGGAAAAAAATCATGAAGTTGGGAAAAGAGTACATCAGGGAGTAGAGTTCGCTTTTAGCTATAGTACCTTTTCATGTTACAAGCATGCCACGACCTCGGGAGCTCAGTGCCGTTCAGGTCGATTATTTTATAATAACCTTTTTCCTAAAACTTCATTGACTTTGTATGGTCCCTTCCAATTTGCGGCGAGCTTTCCTTCTCCTGATTTGTTGACTCCAATGTCGTTTCTGATTAAGACCAAATCATCTGGAGCAAATGTTCTTCGAATGACTTTTTTGTTGTACCTTGTAGTCATCCTTTGCTTTAACGCTGCTTCTCTTATCTGGGCATCTTCTCGGACTTCGGGGAGCAGGTCGAGCTCCTCTTTGTGCCCTTGTATGTTTCCGATCTCGTCGTGGAGAATTACCCTTGGGCTTTGCTCATTGATTTCTATTGGTATCATTGCCTCCACACCATAGACTAGTCGGAAGGGTGTTTCTCCAGTGGCGGATTGGGGTGTTGTCCTGTAAGCCCATAGCACTTGAGGGAGCTCTTCAGCCCAAGCTCCTTTTGCTTCTTGTAGTCTCTTCTTTAGTCCTGCCAGTATGACTTTGTTGGCTGCCTCGACTTGCCCATTGGCTTGTGGGTGCTCCACCGAGGTGAACTGATGTTTGATTTTCATACTAGCTACTAAGCTTCTGAAGGTAGCATCGGTGAATTGGGTTCCATTATCCGTAGTGATGGAATAAGGTATCCCATATCTTGTGATGATATTTTTGTAGATGAACCTCCGACTTCTTTGAGCGGTGATGGTGGCCAATGGTTCTGCTTCTATCCACTTTGTGAAATAATCTATTCCCACGATCAGGTATTTGACTTGTCCAGGCGCTTGGGGAAAAGGACCTAACAAATCCATTCCCCATTTTGCAAAAGGCCATGGAGAAGTGATACTGATGAGCTCTTCTGGTGGAGCCACGTGGAAATTTGCATGCATCTGACATGGTTGATATTTTTTCACAAATTCTGTGGCATCTTTCTGCAAGGTCGGCCAATAGAACCCAGCTCGGATTACTTTCCTGGCTAGTGACCTTGCTCCGAGATGGTTTCCGCAGATTCCATTATGTACTTCCTCCAACAACTCGTCAGTTCTTGAGGTCGGTACATACTTTAATAGTGGTGTTGATATCCCCCTTCTGTAAAGGATATTTCTCACCAAGGTGTAGTGTTGTGCTTCCCTTCGGATCTTTTTAGCTTCTTTCTCCTCTTTGGGGAGGATGTCGAATTTCATGTATTCAACTAAAGGGTTCATCCATCCGAGGTCTAAACCGACTACCTCAAGTACTTCTTGCTTGTCTTTTATTACTGAGGGTCCCTGAAGGGTTTCTTGGATCAGGCTTCTGTTGTTCCCTCCTGGTTTGGTACTTGCTAACTTAGATAGGGCGTCTGCTCTGCTGTTCAGATCCCGAGTTATGTGTTTGACCTTGGTTTCTGCAAAGCGCCCAAGGTATTCCAAAGTTTTTTCCAAGTATCTCTTCATATTTGGGTCCTTTGCCTGATACTCTCCACTTATTTGGGAGGTCACCACTTGCGAGTCGCTGTATATCATCACCTTTGTTGCACCGACTTCTTCTGCTAGTTTTAGCCCAGCAATCAAGGCTTCATATTCTGCCTGATTATTTGAGGCTGGGAATTCAAATTTTAGAGAAACCTCTATCTGGGTTCCTCTTTCATCTACCAATATTATGCCTGCGCCGCTTCCCGTTTTGTTGGAGGATCCATCTACATAGAGTTCCCATGTAGTTGGTTTTTCCTCTTGATCCCCTGCGTATTCTGCAACGAAGTCGGCAAGGCATTGAGCTTTGATCGCTGTCCGAGTTTCATATCTTAAGTCGAACTCGGAAAGCTCTATTGCCCATTGGACCATTCTCCCTGCAACATCCGTCTTTTGGAGGATTTGCTTCATGGGTTGGTTCGTACGGACTCTTATTGTATGGGCCTGAAAGTAGGGTCGTAGCCTTCGTGAGGCTATTACTAAGGAGTAGGCAAACTTTTCTAGTTTGTGGTACCTTAGTTCAGGGCCTTGTAGAACTTTACTGCTGAAGTAGACTGGATGTTGTCCGACCTCGTCTTCTTTTATCATGGCTGATGAGACAGCCTTGTTTGCTACGGATAAGTATAGGACGAGGTCTTTCCCAGGTACTGGTCGGGTTAGAATAGGAGGTTGGCTTAAAAACTTTTTGAACTCCTGGAATGCCTCCTCGCATTCAGGAGTCCATTCGAACTGGCATCCCTTTCTTAATAAGGAGAATAGTGGCAGGGATTTCAATGCCGAGCCTGCCAAAAATCTGGAGAGAGCTGCAAGTCGGCCGTTTAGCTGCTGGACTTCTCTCAAATAAGTCGGACTTTTCATTTCTAGGATAGCTCTACACTTGTCGGGGTTAGCTTCGATCCTTCTTTGTGTTAGCATAAACCCTAGATCCCTGCTTCCACCGCGAAGGCGCACTTTGCGGGGTTTAGTCTCATCCCGTACAGCCTTATGGTGTCAAAGACTTGAGAGAGGTCTGACAAGAGGTCGACTTCCTTCTTGGTCTTTACCAGCATGTCGTCGACGTATACTTCCATTAGACTCCCCAAATGAGGGGAAAACACTTTATTCATCAACCTTTGATATGTGGCCCCTGCATTCTTTAATCCAAATGGCATGACCACGTAGCAGAAATTAGCTCTGGGTGTGATGAATGATGTTTTCTCCTGGTCGGGCTCGTACATCGGGATTTGATTATATCCCGAGTAGGCATCCATGAACGATAAGTATTGATACCCCGAGCTGGAATCCACTAGGGTATCAATATTTGGTAGGGGATAAGGGTCCTTGGGACATGCCTTATTTAAGTCGGTGTAGTCGACACACATTCTCCATTTGCCATTCTGTTTTTTGACTAGCACTGTATTGGCTAGCCATGTTGGGTACTTGACTTCTCTGATGAAGCCAGCTTCCAGGAGTGCCTGTACTTGTTCTTCTACTATTAGGGTTCGTTCTGGGCCGAGCTTCCGTCTTCTTTGCTGCACAGGTCAGGATCCTGGATAAACCGAGAGTTTGTGGGACATGAGCTCGGGATCTATCCCAGGCATGTCCGAAGCTTTTCAAGCGAAGAGGTCGGAGTTATCTCTTAGGAGTTTAGCCAATCCTTGTTTTAGGGTTTCCCCTAGATTGGCTCCTATATGAGTATTTTTCCCTTCCTCTTTACCGACCTGTATTTCCTCCGTTTTTCCTCCCGGTTGTGGTCGCAGCTCTTCTTTGGCCCTTGCGCCCCCGAGTTCTATCGTGTGAACTTCTCTGCCTTTTTCTCTCAGATTTAGGCTTTCATTGTAGCATTTCCTCGCCAATTTTTGGTCTCCCCTTACCGTTGCTATTCCCGCTGAGGTCGGGAATTTCATGCAGAGGTGAAGAGTGGATACCACTGCTCCGAGTCGATTGAGGGTAGCTCTGCCGATTAAAGCATTATATGCTGACCCCACATCGATGACTATGAAGTCTATACTCAGAGTCTTTGATTTTTCCCCTTTTCCAAAAGTAGTGTGAAGGGGCAAAAAGCCTAGTGGTTTTATTGGCGTGTCCCCTAATCCATATAGGGTGTCGGGGTAGGCTCTTAATTCTTTCTCATCTAACCCTAGCTTGTCGAAAGCGGGCTTAAAAAGGATGTCCGCCGAGCTTCTTTGATCTACTAGGGTTCTGTGGAGATGGGCATTTGCTAGGATCATGGTTATCACTACTGGATCATCATGTCCACGGATTATTCCTTGCCCATCTTCTTTTGTGAATGAAATGGTAGGAAGGTCGGATGACTCTTCTCCGACCTGATAAACTCTTTTGAGATGTCTTTTGCGAGAGGATTTGGTAAGTCCCCCTCCCGCGAACCCTCCTGAGATCATATGGATATGTCTTTCTGGAGTTTGCGGTGGTGGGTCTCTTCTATCCATGTCGTCTCGCTTTCTCTTTCCGTGACCGTCCGACCTTTCTATGAGATATCTATCAAGCCGACCTTCTCTAGCCAGCTTTTCTATCACATTTTTAAGGTCGTAACAATCGTTTGTGGAGTGACCATATATTTTATGGTACTCGCAATAGTCGTTGCTGCTTCCCCCTTTTTTATTTTTAATGGGTCTAGGGGGTGGCAATCTCTCTGTGTTACAAATCTCTCTATATACGTCCACTATAGAAACTTTCAGAGGAGTATAAGAGTGATATTTTCTTGGCCTTTCGAGACCGAGTTCTTCCTTTTTCTTGGCTTCCCTTTCCCTCTCTTTTGTTGAGGGAGGGGGCCCCGGTCGCCAACTCAGATCTCTTAATTTGGCGTTTTCCTCCATGTTGATGTACTTTTCAGCTCTTTCCTGTACATCACTCAAGGAGGTGGGGTGTCTTTTGGATATGGACTGCGAGAAAGGACCTTCTCTAAGTCCATTGACTAACCCCATTATTACTGCTTCGGTGGGCAGGTCTTGAATCTCCAAACATGCTTTGTTGAACCTTTCTATATAGGTTCGTAAAGATTCTCCGACCTCCTGTTTTATTCCCAGGAGGCTCGGTGCATGTTTCACTTTGTCTTTCTGGATTGAAAACCTCATCAAAAACTTCCTCGAGAGGTCTTCAAAACTAGTAACCGACCTCGGGGGGAGGCTATCGAACCACTTCATCGCTGCTTTCGATAGAGTGGTCGGGAAAGCTTTGCATCGTGTAGCGTCAGAAGCATCAGCTAGATACATCCGACTTTTGAAGTTGCTTAGATGATGCTTAGGATCCGTGGTTCCGTCATAGAGGTCCATATCAGGGCTTTTGAAGTTTCTCGGGACTTTAGCCCTCATTATGTCCTCACTGAAGGGATCCTCCCCACCTAAGGGTGGTTCTTCTTGTTCGTTGCGGGAGTTGCGACTTTTGAGGGAGGATTCCAACTTTAAGAGTTTTCTTTCTAACTCTTTTCGTCGTTCCATCTCCTCTTTTAAGCTCTTTTCAGTTTCCTTTTGTCGTTCTCACTCCTGCTCTAATTGTTCCAGGCGGCTATGGACTAATCCCATGAGTTCAGTTACATGGGGTGGTCCTTCTTTTTCTGACTCGCGCCCTTCTGAGGAGTTTACCTTCGGATTCTTTATTCCGGAAGTGCCTTCCCTGTGTTGATTTTCGATTTCTTGGTGGAAGGTGAGGTCCACATCGTTGTTGCCTGTGTCCAGATTCTCTTGTTCAGAGTCTGTCTCCACATGGCCTTCTTCGTGGGATCTATCTGCCATCGTTGGATGATCTCTCATGTCCCCAGCAATGGCGCCAATGTTACGGTGGGTAACCGGAGATTGATGGACTGGATGGAATTGGATGGCCCAATCGTCCGCGGAGGGTGGCTTCTGAGCTAGTCTGCACGTTGGAGCCTCCTTCCGACTTGTACTCGTGGATGAATGGGGGGTGGTACCTGCAAAGACACTCCGATGCCTACGTTAGCAAGGGTGTGAGCAGGTCTAGAGAGTATTGGGTTTAGAGATACCTGAGGGGTGTCAGTGTATTTATAGTGGTGAGCCAATAACCACCGTTGGAGTAGTGCCATATTTTTAAGATGCTAACCGTCCCTTTATCTTAGGGAGGTTAAGATATGGTTCGAAGAAGTGGTTAGAGAGATTTTAGGGGCGGTTACTCATTTGAATGAGTGTTTACCTGCCAGCTAATCTCGTGCCCGACTTCTTTAAGACAAATCGTAGTCAATACCGACTTCTTGACACCAAGTCGGTGCGTAATAAGGCTCAATCTTCTGGACTAAGCCTTTCTTTTGGACCTGGGCCTTTATTATTGGGTCAGGGTATGAACATATACTATTAGAGTTTAATTCGGAAGCTAATTTTTCGGTTAATATCAATTAAATTTTTAAAATAAATTTTTATTTTAAATTGTAAATTTTACTGTAGAGACCCTCAATTTTAAAAATATAAATATAAATAAGTTATAATTTATTTCATAAATTGGAGTTTTTTTTTTACCATTAGAAATTATTTTATTATCAGTAATTGAACTAATTTTATAACTATTTGAATTCAATCAAATTCATATTATATATATTTTATGATAAAATATTTTACATAATTAAAATTATAATTCTAGTCATTTATAAGAAATGAAACTTATATGTATATCTTAATTTGAGTAATTGATATTTTAATTTAGAAATAGAGTTTAGTTAATAATATTATTATCAAGTTCGATATCTGCCAATATAAGTAAATATCGGTATTTTTGTTGTGCTTAGTTTTGCTAATACTTCATCAAATATCTTTCACCTTTAAATTATTAATGTCATTTAGATTAGTAACTCATATATTATTAACTCTATATATATAAAATTATTATTATAATTATATTGGCATTATCATCATTATTATTATTATTATTATTATTATTATTATTATTATTATTATTATTATTATTATTATTATTATTATTATTATTATTATTATTATTATTACGTTAGTAATATTATAACTATTTGATTTGCCTACTATTGATTATCTAGTCTATGCTTTCATTATATATATATAATATTACTATCCACTAAAGACTATGCACATAATGTACTTCAATCATTATATATATATTTACTAAGGTTTATCATTATCCTTATGTATATATAATAAAGAAAGCCTAAGGCGGCTTGCTTTCTTGAATCATATATATATATATATATATATATATATATATATGAATACCGTAAGGAAAAAAAAAAGGAGAGAGAGAGAATAGCATAACCAAGAAAAAAAAAAGGAAAGAACGTAAATTCCTTCGAACTTCCGGCTTCGATTTCTTGCAATCCGTAACTCCAATAAAAAATCTAATCCGGTAAGAGTATTCGTAACCTCTTCTTCTACACATTGGCACCATTTTTGATTAGTGGAAGTTGACAGTAACATAGCTCATCTTTTCTTTGGGTTTGGCCAACAGGAATTTTAGGAGGCATAGACGATTCTGGACATTTTCTTCTTCGATAGCTCAGTCAAAAAGCTTCTCCGAAGCTTTGAATATTTTGATTCCGTACGAAGGTATGGTTTTGGTTTCTCGTAGTTAATGTTTAATGTCACGTGAAAACTTAGGCTAGAAGACCTTAAGATAGGGATGAACTGAGTGAATAATTGATGGTTTGTGTATATGGTATAAAATGTGAGGTTTAGCTGTTGTCAATAATTTGTTGTTGAAGTTGGTCGGTTTGGAAAAAGATTTAATATTAGTATTTGTTTGATTATGAAATAATTTGTTACTGGACATGATTTGAGTGACTGAGAGGTCTTTGGTTTGATAGTTGGGACCCTTGAAGGGTGGCAGAAATTTGAGTCTTAGAGGAGATAATGCCAAAATTTCTTTAAGAATTGGAGTTTGATTTGAGGTGGTATTTTAAAAAGAAAGAGATTATTATGTGGCTTGTGTATTCGAGACTATTTGTTGACCCTCTGTCGCAAGATGTGACCGGGCACTTTAACTCCCCGGATTCCCCCATGTGCATGCATATAAATATGAATATTGAATATTATTGAGCTTGGAGTTTAACTCCATGGAATACTATATTATTGAGCTTGGAGTGTAACTCCATGGAATATTATTGAGCTTGGAGTGTGACTCCATGGAATATTATATTTGAGCTTGGAGTTTGACTCCATGGAATATTATTGAGCTTGGGGATGCGCGCACAGAGGGACTGTCCAATGGTTAACTACCAGGACTTGTCGGGTTGGCTGTATAACCGACAGATGAGACTCATCAGCCATAGGACAGGCATACATCATATGCATTTGTTTGCTTTGTTTGGGTGTGCATTGCTTTAGTTTGTTTAACTGTTAAATTCTACTTATCTGCTACTTGTTCTACTTGCTGTAAATGCTTCTCTATCTGTGTTTTCTTTGCTTGAATTGTATGTGTATGTTTTTTTTTGGGAAATTCCTCTTGGCGAAGGTGTGAGGAGAGAGGATTGTTCCACCAATGATTCGGAGGATTAGAGGAGACAGAACGTGAATTATTAGGTTAAAGTTAGATTCAGAATTAGAATACCTTAGATAGCTTACCTAACTTTTGGTTTAGTTTATTTTCCTTAAGAATGATTCTGAGTGTCGAAGTTTTAGGAATGCCTCTAGCTTTCCCGAGACCTTTTATATTAACTATGCGGGCACCTTTACCATACTGAGAACCTCCGGTTCTCATCCCATACTATGTTGTTGTTTTTCAGACGCAGGTCGAGAGACACCTCGTTGAGCATTTGGGTATCCTCCTTACGAGCGAAGAACTGTCTTTTGGACTGTCATATTTTGTTTTAGGCTATGTATATATGTTTATAGAATCTCCGCATGTATATTTTGTGTTTTGTCCCTCATAGAGGTCGACTTGGAGATACAGGGGTTTATTTTGTGGTTTGACTTTTATTTTGGGTTGTATATAAACATAATTATATACTCTGGTCGGCCTTAGCTTCGCAGGTCGAGTCTGGAGCTTGCTACCTGAGTTTTGAAACTCTGATATGTATATATATGTGTTCAGTTATCATTCGATTTTACCTGTTCATTTTACGAATATCCATGCGAGTGTGTCACGATTTTCTGTTTATCGATTTTCTTTAGCTTGTTCTTCAAGGCTCCTACATATGACTTCATTCAACTATATCTATGTACATATCATTTTCTTTTAGAAGTCGTAATACCATGCCACCTCTGCTTTACGACTTAAGCGTAAGGCCCTGTGTGGTAGGGTGTTACATTATGGTATCAGAGCAGTTCGTTCCTGTAGAGCCTGAGGGATGGACTGATTATGCTTCTGGGCATACTCTGGGTGTGTGCATGTGCTATTAGGATATCTGATTGATATATGTGGCATAAACGTTCATGAGCATGTATTTGGAACTTGAAGCATTAGACTTGCGATATTGAGACTGATCAACTTAATATCACTTGTTTGGTGTGTGAAGGGACCAGATGTCGACTCACGGACGCGGTCGCGGCCGAGGTAGAGGTAGGATAGGCACTGTTACTCCTGGCCTGGCAGGGAATGATCCAGTAGACTTCATGGCTGCCCTGGGAAATATGGCTGCGGCTATGCAGGCGACAGCCGAGGCACTGGGTAATCAGATAAACCAGGGTAATCACGGAAACAATAATGATGAGGACGGTCCCATGACACTTGCTCCATTTCTAAAAGTTCACCCTCCGACCTTTAGGGGAACCTCAAATCCCACGGATGCAGATAATTGGATTCAAGCTATGGAACGGGCACTGCAGGCTCAGCAGGTTCCTGAGGAGCAATGGATTGAGTTTGGAACTTATCAGCTGCAAGGTGAGGCTCAGCATTGGTGGCAGGGGACACGACGTATCCTGCAGCCAAATGGCGCTGTGATTCCTTGGGAGGTTTTCCGAACAGAGTTCTATAAAAAATACTTTCCTAATTCAGCCAGAAATGCCAAAGAACTTGAATTGATGCAGTTAAAGCAGGGACAGATGACTGTTGCTGAGTATACTAGCAGGTTTGAGGAGTTATGTCGCTTTTCTCGTATTTGTCAAGGTGCGCCTGATGATTTTGCTGAGTGGAAATGTATTAAGTATGAGGGAGGTCTTCGAAGTGATATTCTGAGCTTCGTTGCACCAATGGAGATCAGAGTGTTTTCAGAACTGGTAAACAAAAGTAGAGTTGCTGAGGATTGTCTGAGAAAGGCGACATCAGATAAGAGTGATCAGCGAATTTTTGTTAGGAGAGATCAGGGAAGGAACTTCGCCCCTAGAGGACAAGATTTTAAGCGAGGCGGTTATACCCCACAACCACATTTGGGTCAGAATAACTTTCAGAGATTCAGTAATAATACCAGCCAGGGAAGAGGCAAAGGAAAGCAAGCTCAGACCCCACCGAATGATTTAACTTGTAGAAGGTATGGAAAGTACCACCCGAATACTCCGTGCAGGGCTGGTTTAGGTGTATGCTTTTACTGTGGTGAAGCTGGGCATTTGTCTTGGAATTGTCCAGAAAAGAAGAAGAATCAAGAAGCTGGAAAGGCACAACATCAGGGACGCATGTTCACTATGACAGCGGATGGTGCTGGAAGCGCAGATACTTCGATTAGAGGTAATCACGAACCGATAATCGAAATTTCCGACCGCCTTGCATAGTAAATAACACGTAGCATTCATTGTAGTACATTACCGAGTTGTGAGCCTTGTGATTTTCAACTGAGCGATCGACTAAAGACCTCCGAATGGTGAGACAAAACGATAGTGGTCAGCCTAGAAAAGTGACTAAATTCTTGGAGGATAATAATAAGAGTGGCGCAGCAGTAGTGCGTCAAACTATTATGAATATACAACTTAAGTTGTACATATGGGACCGGAAATGTTGAGAGCTGTGCGGGACAATTACCTGAAACCCAGAGATGGTAAGTTATGAGGAAGAGACATGACATAGATTGAACCCATAATTGATAATCTGTTAGGTGTCAAGAGAAAGAGTAAGTTGTGATAAATTCAGTGTCAGAGGCTGAACCAGTTTCGATTGTATTACGTAAGGTGACACCAATAGAATTGGCAGAACTTAAGAGCTAGATGAAGCGAGTATTAGAAGCGATAAACCCGTCGTTCTAATACCAACCTGCCTTATAACCTTTCTGCATCGAGTCTATCTTGTATCTTCCGCTTTGCGTAGACTTTAAGCCATAAGAATATCCTGGATTTATAAACTAAGCATGTCAAACCTTTCTGTTTTTCTTTGACATGTTTAAGAAGGGAAGTTACGCTAGAATGAATCTTTTCCATTTTATATCAATTTTCGAGGGCAAAAATTTTTATAAGGTGGGTAGAATGTAGAGACCCTCAATTTTAAAAATATAAATATAAATAAGTTATAATTTATTTCATAAATTGGAGTTTTTTTTTTACCATTAGAAATTATTTTATTATCAGTAATTGAACTAATTTTATAACTATTTGAATTCAATCAAATTCATATTATATATATTTTATGATAAAATATTTTACATAATTAAAATTATAATTCTAGTCATTTATAAGAAATGAAACTTATATGTATATCTTAATTTGAGTAATTGATATTTTAATTTAGAAATAGAGTTTAGTTAATAATATTATTATCAAGTTCGATATCTGCCAATATAAGTAAATATCGGTATTTTTGTTGTGCTTAGTTTTGCTAATACTTCATCAAATATCTTTCACCTTTAAATTATTAATGTCATTTAGATTAGTAACTCATATATTATTAACTCTATATATATAAAATTATTATTATAATTATATTGGCATTATCATTATTATTTATTATTATTATTATTATTATTATTATTATTATTATTATTATTATTATTATTATTATTATTATTATTATTATTATTACGTTAGTAATATTATAACTATTTGATTTGCCTACTATTGATTATCTAGTCTATGCTTTCATTTATATATATATATAATTATTACTATCCACTAAAGACTATGCACATAATGTACTTCAATCATTATATATATATTTACTAAGGTTTATCATTATCCTTATGTATATATAATAAAGAAAGCCTAAGGCGGCTTGCTTTCTTAAATCATATATATATATATATATATATATATATATATATGAATACCGTAAGGAAAAAAAAAGGAGAGAGAGAGAATAGCATAACGAAGAAAAAAAAAAGGAAAGAACGTAAATTCCTTCGAACTTCCGGCTTTGATTTCTTGCAATCCGTAACTCCAATCAAAAATCTAATCCGGTAAGAGTATTCGTAACTTCTTCTTCTACACATTGGCACCATTTTTGATTAGTGGAAGTTGACAGTGACATAGCTCATCTTTTCTTTGGGTTTGGCCAACGGGAATTTTAGGAGGCATAGACGATTCTGGACATTTTCTTCTTCGATAGCTCAGTCAAAAAGCTTCTCCGAAGCTTTGAATATTTTGATTCCGTACGAAGGTATGGTTTTGGTTTCTCGTAGTTAATGTTTAATGTCACGTGAAAACTTAGGCTAGAAGACCTTAAGATAGGGATGAACTGAGTGAATAATTGATGGTTTGTGTATATGGTATAAAATGTGAGGTTTAGCTGTTGTCAATAATTTGTTGTTGAAGTTGGTCGGTTTGGAAAAAGATTTAATATTAGTATTTGTTTGATTATGAAATAATTTGTTACTGGACATGATTTGAGTGACTGAGAGGTCTTTGGTTTGATAGTTGGGACCCTTGAAGGGTGGCAGAAATTTGAGTCTTAGAGGAGATAATGCCAAAATTTCTTTAAGAATTGGAGTTTGATTTGAGGTGGTATTTTAAAAAGAAAGAGATTATTATGTGGCTTGTGTATTCGAGACTATTTGTTGACCCTCTGTCGCAAGATGTGACCGGGCACTTTAACTCCCCGGATTCCCCCATGTGCATGCATATAAATATGAATATTGAATATTATTGAGCTTGGAGTTTAACTCCATGGAATACTATATTATTGAGCTTGGAGTGTAACTCCATGGAATATTATTGAGCTTGGAGTGTGACTCCATGGAATATTATATTTGAGCTTGGAGTTTGACTCCATGGAATATTATTGAGCTTGGGGATGCGCGCACAGAGGGACTGTCCAATGGTTAACTACCAGGACTTGTCGGGTTGGCTGTATAACCGACAGATGAGACTCATCAGCCATAGGACAGGCATACATCATATGCATTTGTTTGCTTTGTTTGGGTGTGCATTGCTTTAGTTTGTTTAACTATTAAATTCTACTTATCTGCTACTTGTTCTACTTGCTGTAAATGCTTCTCTATCTGTGTTTTCTTTGCTTGAATTGTATGTGTATGTTTTTTTGGGAAATTCCTCTTGGCAAAGGTGTGAGGAGAGAGGATTGTTCCACCAATGATTCGGAGGATTAGAGGAGACAGAACGTGAATTATTAGGTTAAAGTTAGATTCAGAATTAGAATACCTTAGATAGCTTACCTAACTTTTGGTTTAGTTTATTTTCCTTAAGAATGATTCTGAGTGTCGAAGTTTTAGGAATGCCTCTGGCTTTCCCGAGACCTTTTATATTAACTATGCGGGCACCTTTACCATACTGAGAACCTCCGGTTCTCATCCCATACTATGTTGTTGTTTTTCAGACGCAGGTCGAGAGACACCTCGTTGAGCATTTGGGTATCCTCCTTACGAGCGAAGAACTGTCTTTTGGACTGTCATATTTTGTTTTAGGCTATGTATATATGTTTATAGAATCTCCGCATGTATATTTTGTGTTTTGTCCCTCATAGAGGTCGACTTGGAGATACAGGGGTTTATTTTGTGGTTTGACTTTTATTTTGGGTTGTATATAAACATAATTATATACTCTGGTCGGCCTTAGCTTCGCAGGTCGAGTCTGGAGCTTGCTACCTGAGTTTTGAAACTCTGATATGTATATATATGTGTTCAGTTATCATTCGATTTTACCTGTCCATTTTACGAATATCCATGCGAGTGTGTCACGATTTTCTGTTTATCGATTTTCTTTAGCTTGTTCTTCAAGGCTCCTAGATATGACTTCATTCAACTATATCTATGTACATATCATTTTCTTTTAGAAGTCGTAATACCATGCCACCTCTGCTTTACGACTTAAGCGTAAGGCCCTGTGTGGTAGGGTGTTACATTTACACTGTAAATCTTTTAAAAAATAATATTTAAAAACGAATTTTTTAATAAAAAATAAACTAATATTAATTAATTAAAAATTAATTCTATATACTTATCCATGCCATTAATTAATATCATCGTGGATAGATAATGCTTCTTTCACATGCATATGATGTATGCAAATATTTGGTTTACCAAATCTCAAATATTCAAGGGTGGGAAAATGAAGATGATATAAAAATTGCACAAATAGATATAAAATAGCATGACATCATATCAATAGTTAATGGATAAGCTAAGCTAAATGCAATAATAGTAAAATCATTGTCTTAAAAATATAGCTTGTTTCACAGAATCTATCACGAAATTAAATATGAAAAAATATAGGTTAAATAATATGAATAATAGATATATTAGATATTTATGTGCGGATATTTTAATATTAAAATTTAAATAAAAATTTAAAGTGTAATATATTTTATTTAAATTGAGTCTATTTTAAGACCTGTTATGTTGTTTATATTGTTAAAAAAACAAATTATTAATTACTTAACATTATTCATTAAATAATTGTAGACTAGAACCATTATTATTAGTTTTAACTTATTATAATTTAACCACAAATTTAATTTGCTGATGAGGTTTATTTATTATTATTATAGGAAAAAGAAACTATATATATCTTTGATAACAATGATTTTTAATTAGATTCTTTTTTAATTTGGAGACAACTCATCAGATGTTTCTCTGTATACATTTGCTTTACTTTTAGATTCTGTGTTAGTCATCTTATTTAATAATTATAAGAGCCAAATCAACTATGAATTGAATATTTTTGTTGATCTCACCTTAAATATGCTCACAAGAGAAGTCAAATTAGAAAATTAACTGGGAGTTAAAATAAACTATTTTTTAAGTTTTAACGAAAGAACATTTTGAATATATATTTAAATTGGAAATGCATGATAATAAAAAAAAAACTAAAAAACAGTCAAAATTTATCTTATTCAAACTGTTCTAACATTATCGGTAATTACTTAAAATTTAGGATTTTAAATAATATTAAAAACATATTTTGTAAATTATTAAAAGAGCGTAGAGTGCAAAAGTAAACTTTGAAAGTAAATATCAACTAAAATAAAACGGTGAAACTAGTGGAAATGAAAATCAGTTACGCATGCAAAAGTAAGTTTAAAAATAAGAGCTATGTGCTTCAATAAGTGAAGATGAGTATGGACTATTAAAAAGATAATCTAAGTTTTAAATTAAACCATGAAAAATAAAGACACTCGTTAAAATAACTTCTTCATTAAAATATATCTATAAGGCGAAATACACATTTAAAACCATAAGAGAAAAGATCATGCTGAATTATAATTAAGGTAACTTGCTTAATTAGTTGGACAACGATTAGCCGAATAGATTAATGGCAGGTGTTGCGTAGAAGACTCACTGAAGTATCGATCTCATATATGTCTTATTATTTGTTATATATCTTAATTTTATATTGAAATTTGTTATAAATACATAAAAAAATTTAATGCTGTATTTTTTTTATTTTTTTTAGTTAAACCAATGTAAATTCATTTTCTTTTAAATAAGTTTGTAGCATTATACATTTTTTCTTCTCTTTTTGTTTAATTTTTTTATTTTTATTCTTATTAAAAGAATAAAATAAAAAAAATTTGAAAAGGTAAAAAAAAAAAGAAAAATAATAATAATGATGAAAAAGAAGAAAAAGAAGCAGCAAAAGATGAGGAGAAAGAAGAAAAAGGGTTTTGAATTATGTAAAATTTATTAGTACAAATACAACGAAATTGTTTAACAATACACATAAATATCTTATTTTTACACCAGAATTTGCTACAAATATACAAAAATTTTATGATGATCATGATGACGAAGATGATGGGGGAGAAAGAGGAAAAGAAAGAAAAAGAAGAAAATCCAATGAGAAAAAAAAAGAGAAGGAGAAAAAAGTATTGATAATAACGATAACAAAAGATAAAAAAAAAAACGAAAAAGAAGGAGAAGAAGAAGATGAAGTATTAGGGGTTACAAAGAAAAAGAAGATGGAGGAGAAGAAGAAGAACGTGTAGCAGGAGGTGAAGAAGAATGTGTGTGCCTAAATGTAAATGACTTCTTGGACTTATTTGATTAAATAACTTGTATGTAGAGATTAATTCTATAAAGAATATTATGATAATGTAAAGTATTATCAATTATAATTATACATTTATTTAACATTAATAATGATAGAATTGATCTATTTTAAAATAGAAAAAAATATTTTAATTAATGTTAAATTAATTTGATATATATTAATTGCAGTAATTAATGCTAAATCAATTTGATATACCCATTCATTATACCAATTAATTAATGCTAAATTAATTATATATATAATTTGAATCCTCCAAATTTTAAATTTTAATTTTAGAAGGTAAAGTATGATTTCTCTCTCATATTTTTTCTTACACTTTGTTTAAGTGTTTGATAGAAAATGAGAAGAAAAAAACAGGAGAAAAGAAAATAAAAAAAAAGAAAATAAAAGGAAAAGTAGATTTTTTGTTTGTTATTTGAATGTAGAGAAAATGAATGGAAAGAAAAGAAGAGAAAAAAATTATAATAGAATAAAAATACTTTATTATCCTTACATATATTATATATAAATTATAATTTATTAATGTATTTAAATTATTTTTTCAATAAAAAAATAATTTAAATATATTGAAAAAGTGAAAGAGTAGTATTGGAAGTAGAGAGAGAAACATTAGTTTTCTCTCAATTTTCTTTCTAATGTTGGAGAGAAAGAAAATTGGTAGGCCCACCAATTTTTTTCCATCTATTTTCTTTCCTCTCTAATTTTCTTTCTCAACCAAACAATAGAAAATAATCATTTTCCTTCTCATTTTCTTTCCTCCCTTTTCTTTCTCTCCATTTTCCTCTCAAACAAACATAGCATAAACCAAACAAAGAAAAATGGACTTTTTCATCCATTTTCTCCCTCCTTTCATTTTCTCCCTTCCAAAATCTGTTGTTCTAAACAAAGTATTAGTCCTACCTATAAAATAAATGATAAAAAATCACACTTTATCTTTTAAAGTAAAATTCAAAATTTAAAAAATTTAAATCAACTAAATTTTATCCCAATGAACCTATTAATCATATATTAATAAAATTTTAGCCTAATTAAATATATTGCAATGAACAACTAAATTTTTTAACTTTACCGTTGTTAATAAATCTTAACCCAACTATTATCTATTTTATAGAACGTCAATACAATTTTTTAGTCCAACTAATAATATTATATAGGAGTTAATTTTTGTTTGAGTAATAATCTAAAAATATTATTTATTATTAGCAAAATTTTTAACTTAACTATCTTATTTTTCTCTTAATTATATTGAGAGTCAATAAAAAAAATAATTTTAGACAAAATAAAAAATTAAACAAAATATTTTAACTCTTAAATAATTTAAATTTATAAATCACAAAAGAAACATTATATATAACTTTTAATATCAATTTGATATTAATATGATGCACACGTGTATAATAAAAATATTAACAAAGCTATTATTGTGAATATCATATTTATGACTAATTATATTTGACTAAAAATTATATTAAGCTAAGTGACTGATAATTAGAATGATTGAATATTAATATAATTAAAATGATTAAAAGTATTAATGATTGATAATTGATATATAATTATGTATTAAATACTAATTTTTATATAAATTAGTGTATGTTTCTGTGTTTTATGCGGAATAATACATAAAATTATAAAAAATTTTAATTAAAAAATTAAATAAATATATATATAATAATTATTATTATAAATATTTTATAACTTAAAAATATTAAAAATAATTAGTATTTGTCTTAATTAATTTGAATTAGTTGAATGATCATCTCATTTGTCTATTTAAGTAAGTATTCAGAATTCTTCAAATTTCGTCTTGTGTATATAACAATTTATTAGTTAGTGACAGACTCTTAATAAATAGAGCATCAATATGTGGTGGATTAGTCTTTGATCTGTCAAGTTAAAAAAATCATAGAAAATCTTGTCTTGATTGTGATTAATTTCTTATTGTTAATAGCAATACTTATGAACTTTTATCTTTGTTAAAATTTATCTAAAACAGTTTTATTTGTTAGTATCGTATTTATTCTTGAAATTAAAACTAAATTATAAAATATATATATTTTTTTAAATAAGTTGAGACTAAAAAAATATATATTAGTATTATTAGAACACATTAATTTAACATATTTAATACAGAATACTATTTATTGTAAAATAATATAATAAGGATGAGTAACCAACTTGAATTGGTTAAGTGTATTCATATCTCTATTGCTCTGTATATGAATTTTATAATGTATATAATTTGGTGTTTACCTTTTATTTAATTTATTTTTTATAATAAATTTGACCCATAACAATCAATACATATATATCGTATCACACACTCATCAAAAGAACACATAGAAGAAGAAGAATAATGTCTTCTCTCAATCATGATGATAATGCTCATCACGTAGTTGAGGACTGCATGGGAGTCCTCAAACTCTATAGTGACGGAACCGTCTTCCGTTCCAACATCCAATTCAAACCCATCAATCAAAACAACCACGACAACAACCTCGTACTTTTCGAAGATCACCTTTTCCACAAGAAACACAACCTCCATCTTCGTCTCTACAAACCCACCACTACTTCCACCAACTTGCCAATCATCTTCTTCCTTCATGGTGGAGGCTTTTGTTTCGGCTCGCGAACCTGGCCTCACACCCATGCCTTCTGCACCCATCTCGCCGCCTCTCTACATGTCTACGTGGCCACGCCAGACTACCGGTTGGCGCCTGAGCACCGGCTTCCGGCTGCAGTCGAGGATGCAGTAGAGGCGGTAAGATGGATGCAAAGAAAGGGATTACATGGAAGTGGTGACACGTGGATCGGAGATTACATTGACTTTGACCGGGTCTTCATCATGGGGGACTCTAGTGGAGGTAACATAGCGCACCAGCTTGCGGTCCGGTTTGGTTTAGGTTCGAGAGAAATGGAACCGGTTCAGGTACGAGGTTATGTGTTGCTGGCGCCGTTTTTCGGTGGGGAGGTTCGGACCAAGTCCGAGGAGGGTCCGCCGGAGCAATTGCTGAATCTGGATATGCTAGACAGGTAAATAAAATTAGAGTTGAAATTTATTATTATATGATACTCTTAAATATGAAAGTATAATTCTCTTTTTATAATTGATGATTGTTTTGATTCGGTTACAAGTTTTATAAAGTTAAAAAACTAATCATTTTAATTAATGGGTATTATTAGTATTCTGGAATTTTATAAGGATATAAAAGAATTTTCTTGACAAAATTATAATTTATATACATATATATAATATGAAGAATGATATATGTCCAATGTTTGTGTACACTTTTTTTTTATGTTTTTTATTTTTGTATTTAACATAATTGATAAGCAGTGAAAAAATATTTACAAAATATAATACAAACATTATTTTCATATATTGTTCTAAGTTGACTATAGTAGTCTTGCTTTATTGAAATAGTATATATGTATGAAAAATATTTTTATGTATATTTATTTACTTATTATTTAGCTTATTATTTATATATAAAGAATTTGGGTTTTTAATCTTTTATCTCTACTTTTAATAAATGTATCATTTTGGTATTTTCAATAATAATTATAAGTGTATATGCTTCTTTCAATATACGTACCTGTATTTTAAAGACTTAAACAAACTAAAATTGATTATTTGATCGTATAATTTTGGCGTGACCAAATCAAAATAACAATGATAAAATAAAGGCCAAATTTCAAACATTCTAATCCTAGCTGAAAGTAACACTTAGCTATGTAGTCCCCTTCCACTTTGTTATGTCACATTTATCGTGTTATACATATGGAGAAGAGAAACGTAGTTGTCATAAACTTTTTCATTTTTTAACCATTTTTTCAATTTTGTCTTTTCATTGCATTCAAAGTCTTCAACAACCCAATTGCTTTGGTAATTACTTTTCAAATTCAATGGGTCAAACAACACGAGTGTTTAATGGGTTTTTAATTTATCGGCTCTGCTACGTTACCAACAGCATATCTGCCAACTTCTGCCAACTTTTATTTATAATTGTGTTTCATGAAAGTGTGTTCATGAATGTGTCTAATAAAAATATATTTTTTATAATTGTGTTTAATAGAAATGTCTTTATAGATATATTTTTTGGATGTGTCTCTTTATATATGTATTTAAAATATATTAATTATTAGACACATCTATGAACACACTTTCATGAAACACAAATATAAATAAGAATTGGCAGAAGTTGACAGATGATATGTTGGTACCCTATATTTTTCCTTAATTTATTATTTCTTACAATAAAACTTCGTTACATAAAAAAAATGTGATTTAATGACTATTTAATGTCTTTGATAGTTAAAAAAAAGGGTGAGAATTATTATATATAAAATGGATCTTTAATTTAAATAAAATAAGCTAAAGATTAAAAATTAAAAGTAAACAACACTTGTTGGACTCGCATGCAAAGCAATAAAATTAAAAATATTCTAGCTGTTATCAACGCACTAAATTAAATTTCCGTCAGTTCAATCCTCAAAGAACCACCTTATTTGAAATTAAAGTTATATATCAAGTTAATTAATCCACCTTTCAGAGACAAATACCTACCTAATTCCATAATATAATGTTTAAATCTTCACAGAGAAACATTAAAAGTAATATAATTAAGTCACCAAAAAAAAAGTAATATAATTCAAATTAAACTTCCCAAAGTCCACAGTAAAATTTTTAGATATATATGTCATTGATGTCTTTTCTTATCGTGCTATCAACTTCATTTTTTTTAAAAAAAATAATATTATGATATGATATTAATTTTTATGACTAAAAAATTTATAATTTAATTTTTTTTATATAAAAAATACAAATTCAATATAAAACTCCTAAAAAAAATCTATACAAATTAAAATATTTAAGTAAATTCAAAAGAAAAGTTTTTGTTTAACGGAATATATCTAAATATATAATCATTCACATATCTTTTTTTATCAATTTAATAATTGAAGAAAAATGATATCATGACGAAATTAAATTTGTTCTCATCAAAGAAAAAAAAATCATTTAGAGAATTTATTTTATCATGTGAATTATTGTTCTACCTTTCTACAAGGTATAAAATATGGTTATATTTTTAATATATTCCAAATTAGTTGCTTTTATATATAATTTGACACAACTTTAGTTTTTTGGATTATATTAATATATTTGAAATGATGTTGAATCATAATTAGTAATATGTATATATATACTATTATAAAAATTAAGTCAACAAGTATAAATGATTATATTTTAATATGTCTTCTTCTTAAATACTAAAAACCTCTTTTAAATTTCAGAACGTGAATTGTATATTTTTTTTATGATAAAAAATAATTAAAATCTAAATTTTTTTAATCATAGAAATTTAAATATCCTACTTAATATAAAATTACTTAATTATTTCAAAAATTTGAACCAACAGGAGAATTCACATGATATACAACAAGCATATATTCTTTTTCATGCTATGCAAAAATATATAGAATATTTTGTGACTATTTTCTTTCATTCCAATCAGATTTTGGAGGCTGTCAATCCCTGTTGGAGAGACGAGAGACCACCCATTAGCAAATCCATTTGGACCTAGAAGTCCAAACCTTGAAGATGTAGAACTTGACCCTATTCTGGTGATAGTAGGTGGCAATGAATTATTGAAGGATAGGGCACAGGATTATGCAACAAGGTTAAAGGAATTAGGGAAGAACATTGAGTACATTGAATTTGAGGGGAAGGAACATGGCTTCTTCACTCATAATAATGATCCACACTCAGAAGTTGAAGAAGAGGTCATGCAATTAATTAGGCAATTCATGCTCCAAAATTCCAATTAGAACACTTAATATATATTATATAATGATATGATGTTAGCTATGATACATTACTTTTTTATTTTTTCTATTTTCCTTTTTGATTATTTTGGTTTAGTAAGTATTATTTTATTATGGGACTTTTTTTTTTTTGTGGTAAAGATTGTGATGGAGATTGAAGTGTAAAGCAACATATTTAATTAGATATACGTTGCTTTCTTGTGGAAAATACTTTATGGTAGTTTTGGGTTGTTACTTGTTATCTTTCAAACTTAGTATGAATCCAATAATCTTTTGTAACAAATGCGTGGCATAATGGAATATATATATATATATATATATATATATATATATATAGCAACTTTATTGACAAAGATACAGTATAGTAAGTGTGTCGGATAGCAACAATTTATTTTTGTAATATCGACGGTTTAGAATTATCGCAAAATCACATTTTACGGTGGGTTGTTAACACGCGTGATTTGAGATGCGCTTTTACAATAGTTTTTAATTGCAACGGTTAGCATAACTGTCGCTAAATAGAAGAAATTATTTGTGACGGTTTGCAATCACTTTTATTTGGATTATAATCTATATAGATGCTTATTATTAATTTCTTCAATAACAGGGTCGCCAATATAATAGATGAGTTTACTTAATTAACACTGAGCTCGTGATAAAAAATAATCGTATATTTAACTATCAATATGTATAATCTTTATAAGTGTGAATTAATTCCATCCCTAAAATTGTTTCTAAAAATATGTATAATATATATCTTTAACTATCAACAGCCGATTTGTCAAAACACATAACACAATATATATAGAAAAGCAAAGGCTAATGAAAAAATAAACTTAGCTTAAATTTACAAACTGAAATGGATGCATTACTTAAAATTAAAATGCCAGACATAATCCCCATTCATGCTACATAAATCAAAGACTAATATTCATAATCAATAAATTTAGTATGCAAGTCATTTTGATAATCTTTAATTTCCACCTTAAAGGATATGCATTATTTCAATTTTCGACATAAAAAATCCCTTTTTGAAGGGATTTGCATGGTGGGTCCAAAATCCAAATGCAAAAGTTTCTGCCGTATAAATTGAATACAGCTATATATCTATTTTATCGATTTTTTGTAAACCGAGAGTGATTTGATATCTATTAGTTTGGGAATAAAATTTATTTTTCTATGAATACCCGTTTTTATGAAATGCATTTAAAGAATCTTTATATTGAGCAAAATAAAGAAAATCTAAAAAATAAATAAAATAAATTTTAAAAATAAATTGACTAAATTTAAAATAAAACTCTAAATAAATTATTTCAACAGGATCGAAAGATTTTGAAATCGAAGAAATAAAATACTGAACTTTAAAAGGAAAATAAAAAAAGATAAATGCGCTTGAAAAAAAAAAATTACAAGAAAAATAAAGATTACAGGAAATGTAAATGAAAAGGAAAGATATGGAAGGAATTTTACAGAAAAATGATTCGAACGTAAACTCAGAGAATCGTTGGGATATGAATGTATTTGAGTGTTTTTCTGAAGCAAAATTCCAACTCTTTCTTCATCGATCTTTCGTTTATTTATTGAAGTCATTGGCCAATCAAATTCAATAGTAACTTCTGCATGTACTAATTTTCAAGCAGCTATTCCGCTCTTTTTGTACAACATGAATACGTAACTGCCAAAAAATAACTTTAAATAATTTTTATTCTTCGACTAAGTATATCAACTAGCTTCTGTCTTCCAATTTCCAAAAAATCCTTCTCGATGCAAACTCCATTTCTGGAGATAGAAATTCCTCATACTTCGACTATAGTATTTTTTCGGAATCAAATATTTTAATCAACAATACCTTTATTTGTTTCCGAAATGTTTGTACCAAGAGAGAATTAACAAAGGAAGTTAAAATTTTTTTTATTTAACATTTATTAATTATTATTAAATATTAAATAAAATAAATTTTGATTATTATTATTATTATTATTATTATTATTATTATTATTATTATTATTATTATTAAACCATTGAACAAAGTACTTTAATGGAAAAAAAAGTCGATGGTTTAATTTATATTAAACCTTGTTATTATTTACATCTTTAATGGAAATCAAAGTAGTTTCATATCAACTATATATAGTGAGAAGAGAATGATTTAGGATTGGACCAATTAAGCTAAGGAGGTGTCTTCTTAGCCATGCTTTCCACAATAATGATGATTATTGTACAAAAATACAAATTGCATTTGTTTTTCGATTGTCAACAATTAGTAGCAAACTAGCAATTTTCATTCGATGACAATCATGATATGACTGATCAATCAACAAATTAAATGAGTATATAGCCAGCAAGTAGCAATCTATGTGGTAGTGGAAGCTGATTAATGTGACATCTCATACCAAATGGATCAAAGGCAACACTTTTCATTTGTTTAGACAACACTTTTAAAAGATGATCTCAGTCCAAATTTATTGTAATGAAAAAAATAAATTTAAACTATTATTAATAAGTAATATATTACGATTTAGTTTAGTAAAGTTTTTATTTTTTACAAGTCCTATATATTAAAATTGATTTTTTTAAAAGATAGTCATTAAATACATGTTTTTTTTTTCAGTAGATTATATTATCTCAAGTAGAATTTTTATAAAGGTTTTTTTTCTTATTCTCTGATTATTATTCTTCTCTCTGTAGCCATGTGTCTTTTTATTATTAGGAAGGTGAAGTTTTTTCAGTTGAATGACTCAACTTTTCTGCTTTCTTGCTTACTACAAGTTTATGTTTTTAAAAATTAGGTGCTTATCATATGATGCGATCATTCATGAGTTCGTTTATCTCATATGATGAACACCATACTCTATCTTATCTTTATCTAGGACTTGATGGTGCTAATTGTATGATCGGTATGGTTTATTTGAAATTTCATCCAATTTTGTAAAGTCCCTTTCTACTAGACGTCCTTTTTAGCTATTATTACTTCTTATCCAATAGTTGAAAATTTAACTACAAATTGTGACATGAATGTGAGTTTGATAGTTAGGAATTTTATAAGATGTTCATGAAAAAGTCAAGTGATGTTTTGTTTTTTAAATAATAATAATAATTAATAATTTTTTTAGGACTTCCTTCAATTTGAGGTTTGCATTAATAATCTAATTAAAAAGTTGATTTGGACATTTGGTGATTGTTGTTTACTGATCATGTTTCAGACTTTCAGTAGTTTTGTAAACGATTTGGTAACATAAGAGGAAACAAAAGTTGAAAAACCTTTACTTCAATAACAACACAACGAGGTTTTAGACTTAATAAGACCTTATACAAATTACTTGTATTTTTCATCATACAAGTTTCGATAGAGCCTTTTATTTTAGACTTCTAGTCATATATTGTGTCTTTTTTTTTTTTTTTTTGGGTCTTGCAAAACTCTAATAAAGAGACACTTTCGGTACTAATGTTTCTTGCCAATAAAAACGGAGTCGCAGATCGGAGCTCGGTTGAAGATTTGTCATTGGCCAATGAATTACTTCATGCCCAAGCCAATATTCGAACACTTCACATTTACTTAAACAGACTAACAAATTAACCATTAGATTTGCCTAAGTTAATTAGTATATTGCATCTAATGCTTTTTGCCCAAAAATTATTTCACTTTGACAAAAAATGTTATTCAACAAAAAAATCATGGGTTGAACTTAATGGACCCAAATGTAGCCCATAAAACTTGGTTTGGGCCAACCTTAAGATTTGTTCATAGCCCAATTAATGAAATATGAAATATAAGGTATTAGTGGACGAAAAACAAAACCTCCAAAATATTATAATTTTTTCTTGCTGGGCTTAGACCATGGCCCTAAAAAAACTCTTGTTTTTTTGTCTCTAATGAGTTTAGCTGCATATATAGCTACATATTATGCTATTAATTAGTATTTTTTTTTTAAACCAAAAAACAATTAGTATTTTATTTAGACATAGGCTTGAGTACCAACATCATTGAAAGTAAACATTCATTTCAATATGATCATATTATCTCACAACGGTTATGCAATATACATGATGACTTGAATACTATCAACTACCCTTGATTGGCTTGCAATCCATTTGAAACTCACCTTTCCAAATAAAAAAGAAAAGCTGAAGCAAGCTATGCACTATAAACATATATAGCCAATAGCAGGCTTTATTTCCAATAGAATAATGTAGATTCAAAGATTGCATGACTATATATATAACCTATAATATTTACTTACTTTATTTTATCCTTTAAATCTTTTTAAATTGTCCTATTTGTCGTTATGAATTCTTAGATATGATTTGAACACAAGTGCTTTTGTAGTTTACTATGGATTCTGCCATGGACTTATAGTTGAAGAAAGCTAAGGGAAAGTGCAATAACATGAGACACATATTTATGACCAAAAAGTGATTTTGCTTATTCTTTACAAAAGCTGACTTAAGTAGTTGGAAGTAACATGAACCACTTTGAGTGTGAAGTAAAAATTTCATGTATTAAATTGTCTATAATTGTATAATTAAGTGTGAAATTATTATTTTTTTATTATTTCTTAAGTTAAAAAGTGACTCAAATCAGTGAAGACTGAAGAGAGTCAAATTTAAATATAATATCGGTTAATTAAGTAAGAAATTTGTTTAGTATAACTATATATTTATTAATTTTTCGATAATAATGAGAATTGCTTTTTAATTACTAAATCCTAATCTCTAAATTCTATTATTATCACTTTGAATATATCAAAAGCAAATTTTAAACAACATCAACAGCAGCAGCAACAAAAATAATATTATACAGATGGTAGTTGCATATTTATTTTTTAGAATGCAAAAAAAAAATGAAAAATGCATGAATGCAGTTATGAGCATGAGAAAGCAGATATCTAATGTCGCCACCTTAGGTAAACAATCAACCGTTATATGCACATAACAATTAACTACTAAATCTCAGTTTTTTTTTTTATAAAATATACATTACAATATAAAATATAAAATAAAAATATAAAAAATAATATGTATAAATATCTATAAATATTTAATAGGAAAATTTCTGTATGTATATATAATGGAAACAAATAATTAAACTAAAAATATCAATATTAAAAATATTATATTGAATTGTTTTAAAGGAATTTAGAGCACGAGTTATGAAATTTTGTTCAAATTCAAAATAAATGTTTGTTTCACCCGGCAAAATAAAATATGCATTTCTATATATGTTTTTAAATGTCAGGTTCCCTCTTCTTCATGAAATCTCTCTAGAAATAAATAAGATAATAAATACTTATGTACTTCGTGTAACAAAAAATAAATAAATACATAAATATACCTACCCCACAATTTTGAATGAAACCAAATATTTTTCCTGTTTATTTTCTAGAATCAGAAAATATAAAAAAAAAGGACAACAAGAGATAACGGAAAAAAAAAAAAAAGAAAAAAGAAAAACTAGGACGTTATTGGTTGGATATTCTTTGCATATATCTAGCTTAAAAATGAGAGAATATTACAGTTATAGAGACTAAAAATAAAAGAAGAATAAAAAGTGAGGAATAAATTGTAAACATTATTTTTCCTTTTTCTTAATTATAGAATATAGAATAATTCCATTGTCCAATATCTTTATAAAGTTGAGAGTAGCCGTTTGAGTTCTAAACACCTCTCACTTGATCCGTCGTCGTTTTAGAGAATTTAATTTCCATCAATAGATACATACAATTTAGTTAATACTTAATACAATATTACAATATTATATATGTATAATTTTAGGCTTTCTTCATTTAGAATGTTATAAAGTTAATTTTGTTTCTCTTTCCCGATATAAATAATTAAATGTTATCACATTTTTTAATAATAATTTACAATAAAAGAAACTTAACAATTTTTTAGGCATTCTTATTTATGTTTGTAAAATTTTTATGATTGGAATTTTATAAAATATTTAAAATTAATGATACAGGAAAACTAAATTATTATTATTTATTTAATAAATATTTAATTTATATTGATTTTCGTAAGAATTAAGAAATAAGGAATGTTCCCCCTATTTAGGAGAGAGAGGGACAAAGAAAATAGAATATAAGTAATAAGAAAACATAAAAGACCCCGTCTACCTAACTTTTGAGTGGGCCAATAAGCCCACTTTAGTAGATATTTTAGGTTATTATTTTAATAGAGTTTTTTAATACCAAAATAAAAAATTAAGTTCTTTTATCCTCCCCCACCCCCGTTAACTTTCCACAATTGAAGACTCAGATTTAGGGATTTTTTAAATAAATATTTTTTGCATCTGTTTTATGCATTTAAATTCTGTATCTCACCGTATAAATGAGATAAGTAATATGATATTAAAATAAATTGTATTTAAATTATATATATGTAAATAAAATTTTTATTTAAAAAATTTATTGTTTTAGTTGACTTTATCTATGTATTATTTTTAGCATCAAATTACTTATGAATTTTATGTTATATAAGAAAATATTTATTGATATATTATTTCGGCTGAATTGTGATTAGGACGGCATATGGATCGGATAATATCCGCATATCCACGGTAATTATTCATATCCGATTCAAATTTTATGGATATTATCCAATTTGCAGAGTCATCAGCTCAGATCGAATACGATCCACACTATGGTAAAATTGGATTGCGGATTTGGCAGTGATATTCGCGAATTTAGTCTGCAGATTCGCATATCCGCACATCTCATATATATAGCAGAGTTTAAGAAAGTAAACTCTAATGTGATATGAATTTTAGTGTGTTGTTTTATGAATTTTATGATATTTTATTTTTAATTTTTTATGTTGTACTTTAACTTAGAATAATTAAACTTAGATCTTGTGTTATTATTTTTCTTTTGTTATTCAAGAAAACTTTTATTGATAATATTTTAGGAGTAAATAGGCTTAAATAGGTGGAAAAATAGATTTTCTAGAACCAAAAAGATCAACAATATTTTTTGAATTATGCGGATATACTCATATAAGATCTGATTCAATCCGCATTGGATCTAACTAAAAAAAATGCAAATATCGTATTTGATCCGATCCAATAAATATAGTACGGATCGAATAGAATTATATGTTATATCCGATCCAATTCGATCCGTGTACAACCCTAATTATGATACCCTTGTTCTTAAATTAAAAACATGAACTAAACTGCTAAGAAAAAGTTTAAGGAGATAATGAAGATCGAAGAAGACTACAACCATGTGTATAATATATGCATGCAATTAAAGTGATTAACTATTGGCACCATCATTAGCTTGTCAAAAAAGAAATGTTAGATAAATATTAAGGTGGGCCTAAACAATAGGGCGTGTCTATTTTCCTTTTTCCATAGTCTATGATTCATAAATCATATAATTTGGATCATCATTGACGTTTATGTGTTAACTTTAAGCCCCATGTTTATCCTAAAGCGAAAAACAAAAGAAAACTACGTCCCAACCTAAAAGCAAAACAATCAATGGCTCAATGCTATAATTTTTTTTTACACATATAATTATCTATTTTAAAAGACCAAGTGAATAATGAGTTTTTGAATTTTATATCTGTTCATGATTATTTAAGTAGTTCGAGTTTATTTGTCTTTGGGAATTATGATAAAGTATTTTTCTTCGTAGGAGGTTTTAGTTTTACTATATATTATTACCTAAAAAATGAATAGTTCTCTTATAAATTTTTTAGATTTATTGAAATAAATATATCTAATATGAAAAAGTTGCATTTAGAAAATAACATTAATAAATTTTTGATGATGGTGGTATTTTCTTTTGAGCTCTCTGTGTATGACAGTATGAGTGAATGTGGGAATGAAAGAAAGAACAATGAAGAAGATAGTAAATGAGTGAATGTGAAAAGGTTGAAAATCTTGTTAATTAGAGAGGGGTTAGATTTTGTAAACTATAATGATGGGAAGTGTTGAAAAAAAAAAGATAGTGAATTTAGACAAGGTTTGGGTGTTTGCACCGTGACGCGATGATGTTTGAGGTTTTTTTTTTTTTTTTTACTAAAGATAGGAGATTCGAACTCGTAATTAGGGGTGGCAAATGAGCCTAAACCTGCTGGGCCGGCCCGCGTAACCCGCCAAAAAAGACGGGTTGGGCTGGAAAATCGGGACCGCCAAATAGCAAAAGCCCGCCTAACCCGCACCGCTTAAACCGCGGGTTTTGGCGGGCTTTGGCGGGCTTTGGCGGGGCGGACTTCCCCGCCGGGCTAAGGTTTTTATTAGTGAGGGGGTATTTTTACAATTTTTTTGCCAATACCTAACTTTCCCCAACCTAACTTACAAGAGTATGAAGATAAAAATTGAGTGTTTTGAATTATGTTTATGTTATTTTGGAGACAATATTTATAATTATGTTTTGGATTATATTTATTTTGCTTTGGAGAGAATATTTATACTTATATTTTGAATGAAAATTTGGTTTATAATTATATTTATAATTACAAAGATTTTAATGTTTGTGAATATAAAAAATATAATTTTTTATGCCATTAGAAATTATAAATTTATTAATATGGTTGTGAAATTATATATTACTTAGTAGTTAATAGTAAAAAAAAAAAAGGAGCTTTGGCGGGCTTAGCCCGCCAGCCCGCCAGCCCGCAGTTAGGCGGGGCGGGCTAGGATTCTAAGACCGCCTCAGTAGGCGGGGCGGGGCGGGCCAGCCCGCCAAAGGGCGGGCTTCTGACGGGGCGGGGCGGGGCGGGGCGGGCTTCCCCGCTTGCCACCGCTACTCGTAACCTCTTAATTGAGTATGGAAAAATTATGCTATTTGAGCTATTACTCATTAGCCGCGATAATGTTTGAGTTGCAAGGAGTGAATTTTTAATTTCTATAATTATTTGGAGTTGATATCTAAATTGATATATCAAACTGTTAACAGAAGTTGATTTGTCTTTTTTTTTTTTTGAGTGGAAGATTTTATCGAAATTTAAAGATAGTTAAAATATGTTATGTCTCAAAAAAAATATCAAGAACTAAAAAAAATATTTATGAAAAGATAAAAGATATTGTGACATAAAATACTAAAAATAAGCAGAAGAAGGAGGAGAAGATTAGCTTGAAAACAAACAAATTAAAATGTTTAATATTGTTAAAGATATTGTAATATGTGATGAAATATACATTCGAAATTTTAGTTGCATCACTAATTAACACTTTCTCCCTTTCCCCTTCGCTGTTGTCTTGCATTTTGTAGCTGTATGAAACCAAAAGAATAAAATAAAATAAAACAACGAAGGAATTGAATAATGATTCTTTATTTAGATTAATAAAAAGATTATTCAGTTAGTTGCTTTGTGGGAAGTTAGTTGCATGCACAGCTTATTAGGGAAAAAGTTGACAAAGCTTTATGAAATAATAATAATAATAATAATAATAATAATAATAAATAATGATTAGTGACTAACCAATGACTTAATTATATCCTTCCTATTAATCAAGCATAATAATAAACAATGAGCACAATAAAAAAGTAATAATCAAAATAAAATTATTAAGGTTCAATACACTACAGTACGAAACTACGAACAAGGACAACTTTCATTTCTATTTAATTTTATTTTAAATGCACTTATTTTTTACTTGTTTTTTTACAGACAGAATGGGAAAAAAAATTAATCTCAAAAGAATTTGACTAAAAACACTAAGTATTAAATAATTAAAACATGGAAAAATTTAAATATAAATGTATAAAAAACATAATAATTTTTTATCATAAATAATTTTAACAAATGTTTATAGAATACTAATTGTTAGCAAAAAGTCATTTTAAATAAATTATACAAAAAGATATGATTGATTATCATCAAAGACTATCCATCACACACACATCAACTAATACACACCAATTAAAATAAAAATAAAAAATAAGCACAAAGAATTACTCTAAAAGAAGGGGAAAAAAGGATTAGGATAGATAAATAAATTTAGTCCAGAAAAAGAAAAATTTGAAGAAAAAGATGAGTGGAAAAAAAATCACAGATCACTCATTTTGGTAACTTGCATTCTCCACCGTTCATCTCATCTTTGTCTTTCTCCTTCTTAAAATAGATGAAAGACAGAGAGAAAATAAAACAAAACAACTGAAAAACAAAAAATAAAAAACAAAAAGAAGATAAAAAAAAATAATATCAAAAAAACGCAAAACACGAAAATCGAAAGAAGCCTTAAACACAGAGAAGAAGAGATAGAAAAACAGAGAAAAATCCAAAGAACACATTACACATTCCAATAAAGACAGAGAAATTAAAAATCTTTATTATTAGGGTTTTTCTAATTTCCCCTCTTTCTCATTTTGATTTTCCTTCACATTTTCTTTTTTATTTTCGTTCCCACCAAACACCCTTCCCGCTCCCGCATTCTTTCATCCCAAGGAAGCGGTGATTCACTGTTCTTCACCTCTTTCTCGATTTGCAGAAACTGGTGACTCAAATTTTCGTTTTTTTTCTCGGAGAAATTTTGTTCGGAACTTTTTCCGGCCGGCGGAGCTGAAATTTCCGGGAAATTTTGACTCATACTTTCTGCTGATGCTCTGAAATCTTCGCTGCCGGCTGCTATTGGTTCTTCAACGTCGATTCCTTCAAGGTGGTTTCCATTTTTTTGAATGTTCCTATTTCTGAATTTTTCTTTTTATCATTTGCCCTTTTTTCTTGTTTGGTGTGAAAAATTTACTCTCAAATTATCAGTTTCTGGGAGAATTTGTTTCCCTGAAAGGGTTTTGAGCTGGTTTTGTAAATGAAAAATTAAAGAATCAATTTCACCACTCTGATGCTGTAACTTTTTTCTCTATCGTTTCTTTGGTGGCCTTATTTTAATTGTTATTTTAGGTCTAATGTCTTTGTTTTCAACTGTTGTAGGTTTTCCCTCTGGTTGGTTGATCCGAGAGGGATGATGGGAGCTGGAAGAAAATGGTTGGTTTGTGGTATGCTTTGATAGAGAGACAGGGTGTTTGGAATCTTAATTGTTTGATATATTTGTGTTGCTTAGATTCTTGAATGCATTTTGGCCTATGGCTACGAAGGTAGTTTCGTCTTCCAAGGATTTGATAAAATGCTGCAACTGCGGTTGTAGTTGCTCTTTGGAAGGTGAACCTGCAGGGACTTGGATTCGCTCTGTTAAACGGAAGCATGATGAGTTTGAGCAGGGTACCAATTTTGTTGTCCCTGGGTTGGATTTGGATGTTTCGGTTGTGCGAGTTGAAATCGAGAACGAGGTTGCTGCATTACGTGAGGCAATTGTCAGTCAGCAGAAGACCATAAAAGACTTGAATGCTGAGTTGGAGGAGGAGAGGAACTCTTCTTCGACCGCTGCCAATGAGACCATGTCTATGATATTGAGGTTGCAAAGGGAGAAGGCAGAGATTCAGATGGAAGCCCGGCAATTCAAGCGTTATGCGGAGGAGAAGATGCAACATGATCAGGAGGAGATTTTAGCATTGGATGATTTGTTGTATAAGAAAGAACAGACGATTGAGTCGCTGACTTGTGAAATTCAGGCATATAAGCACAGGATGATGAGTTTTGGGCTCACTGAGGCCGAGGCAGATGGCAATTTACTATATGATCTTCCAGCCTATGAATACCCTCCTTTGAAATGCAATGCGAGGAATGCTGGCATGGATGCTGATAATGATGACACGGATATTGAAAAGTATGCATTTGGTGAAACTCCTAGGGACCGGTTGAGGAACATAGAAGATAGGATTTCCGAAATGGAGAGAACACCCACTTACAAAGAGCTCGATGCGGATTTTACAGGGAGAAATACTCTAGAGAAGACTTCACATTTTAGGAAAACTTCCACCGACTCAGTGGCTAGAGAAGCAGGTTCTGGGTATTTGTCAGATTCTCCGAAGGTCAATAGTAACTTTAGGAGAGACTATTTCTCACAATCCGAGGACCAGTCCAACTTGAAGAAAGATAATGCATCAGAAGCCGATGATACCACTGACAGAATATATACCATTGACTCGGTTCACAGTCGGGCACCTCATAATGGTTTCACAGGGTCCAAAGCTGGAGGAGCTGCTTTTGAAGATTCTACTGGCTCGCCAAGGGAATTGAGGAACCATGAGGAATATGAGGATCCCTACGTTAAGAAGCTTTATATGAGGCTTCAGGCACTTGAGGCTGATAGGGAATCGATGAGGCAGGCACTCATTTCAATGCGCACAGATAAAGCACAACTTGTGTTACTGAAGGAAATAGCTCAACAACTGTGCAAGGACATGTCACCACAACGAAAAATGACAAATAGGAAGTCAGCTATCGGTGGAAGATCTTCACTCGCGTCAATTGTGAAGGTAAGTGTAAAATAAATGTGGTTTCTGCCAACATATTGCATGGGATTTTGCCAAGTATAACAAATCATGAGAGATTCATCCATTTGATTTTGGTATTGAAGTAAAGTTTGGACTGAGCAGAATGCTCATCCCAAACCCAGTAAGGCGGGCATACATATTCATCCTATTTAATATATTCATCATTTAGCTTCTGCTCATCGTTGTTGACCTTTCGGTAAAAAATTTATGGCAAGAGCCAAGAGGTTTTCAGCAAAACAAGTTCTTGTCTTTTTCCAAGTCTTTTAAAATGCCATCCAGGATTCTGAAGTGATTGCATTTGGAAGTTAACCCTGTAATTCATGTTTTAGCTGCTTCTTTTATATTCATCTCACTAATTCCTTTTGAAAACATCATCCTTGTTAATTGTGATGAAGATTATGGCCGCAGTACTTATATCATTTCATCTTTTTGTTTTCAGTGGATCTCATCAGTTGTTATATGGAGAAAGAGAGCTCATCAAAGCAAGTAAGTGACGCCTAACATATTTTCTGATGGTTTAAAATACACTTGTCTGCGAAGCAAGATTGTTCGTAGTTTTCTTCCTATTATGAAGTGCATGGTCTACCGAAATGAGAGCAGAATCCGGCATAATTCTTATAACAATGCAGTTCTTTGATTTCAAGTTGCATATATTCATAAGGCATAACTTGCATCAAATATTGAACATTTAGGAGTTTCTATATCCTTTACGTCATTCACCATTTACCTTTGAAATATCCTATCAATGTCTTAACTATTAATAATACTTCGTGTATAATGGTTTATATATTTTACTTAATCTGGAGTTCACAATCCTTATGCTTTGCACTAAGGAGTCTGAGTATCTTTTGTTTTTGGAAATTTATAACTTGTGTCTTTTGCTCATTGCTTTTGTTTCTGCATCTTTCATTTTGTGGTTTCTATTTTAGCTGTGTCGGACTTTCTCATCATCTCTATCTTGGTTCTTTAGTTAGCAAAACTATAGGGGGGAATATAAAAACACCATGACCTTCCGAGTGTAATAGTATTTAGATGATTTAGGAAAACATAGGCTTCAATGTGGAGCATAGCTCTAGGTGCTTAGTGATGGAACTTTTCAGGTTGTTTCTGAATTGGTTGTTGCATCACAGATCCTCAAAGTATAGCCACCTCATTTGAATAGCAATTTCGCTTTAATCTCTCTTCATTTTGCTTGTGGTTATTCTATATTTCATTATAGGTTATAGGGTGGTTTATGAGAGTATATATTGATTGGAAAATGTTTCTTTAACATTATTGATTGTGTCATCGTTCACTTTATCACCCTTAGCTTTTCGTGTAGCTCAATATTCAAATTCTTGTCTTTTTAGCGTCGAATCATGTTGCGTGTCCAATCAATACCTACTCTTAGATGTTCAAATAATATCAATCGTTATCATATTATCTAAAATGCTTGCAAACGCAGGTATGGATTTGGGCTACCAGCTGATAGCACAGGCTTGTTGATGCTCCTGGACAAAGGTATAACACACACAAGGCCATGGAGATGTATTTCAAGAACACAAGTGGGAAACTAAATTCTCCAATTCCCACCATGTCAATCATCAAATGTGGAAGCAGAAATTGAAAATCTTTTGTGACACTACTACAACAATGAGAATTCTTTTCTTGTTCAACAACATGAGCTTTTTTTCTGCTTGAAAAGTGGTGTATTGTGCAGTGTTCTTATATTTGTTCTGCGTATGAAATTTAAGGTGATTTCTTGGTAAAATTTGATTGGTTAAAACTTGGTTATGGTTTGTTTGGAGTTGAGTTTTGAGGGTTGCCATTTTGGACAATCCTCATTCCTCTCTTGTATATGACTATGCCTATTCATGCAAGTGTCCCTAATCTTTATGTAGTGTCTATTCTCAACCTCAAATTTCTACCAAGTTCAGCTTTGTGTGCATAATCTTAGAGCCTCAGTCTTTCACATTCAAATGTACCATAACTTCCAAACCTCCACTTGTATACTTTTAGTTTATAATTAATGATCTTGAATATTATTTTAATTTTTTTATTTTAATTTTTTAAACATGTTTTGCAGTACTCTCACGTGTTCATTATTTCCTTATGTTGGCTTACATCTTTCTATTTTTTTATTTTGAATAATTCAGATATTAAATTTTAAAAATTACAGCATAGAGCTTTAATTTTAGTTATATGTTTTTTTGGAAATACAATTTAAATTGGATATAATCCTTTTCTGGAAGTTTTGACCGGGGGATGCATATTAGGGGTTTGCATTCTTTCAATAGGAATATCATAGAACACGATCTTTGACCAAAAGCCTGGCAGGTCAATGAACAAGATTGGTGACCCCTTTAGGAAAGTTACGTTGTGTGAATATTATTAGAGGAGAAAATTAAGGCAAAGAACAAGAAAAGGAATATTCCAGGAAAATTATTTGTTTAACTTTCTGTTAGTGTGTAGTGTAGTTTCAATAACACGTGAAATTTAAAACGAATCAATTTAATCGTCTCAATGAAGTTTGAAGAACATAATTACATAATATAAAAGTCAGGTTAATTCAGTGGTTACTGTTTACATAAGTAATTTTCAAATTGACAATGAAAGTCAAACTTCTAGTTTTTAAGACACAGAATTACAGATCGTTCTTTATTCATAGTGTCAACTATCTCTGTGAATTTGGTTAGGTAACTTTTGATTAGATTGAGTTAGTTCATATCATGTTTGGTTGAACCCACATAAAAGATTCAAGACATTAGGCATTAGCACATGGACAATCATGTGCTAAATAATCCATGTGCCAAAGAAAGTTCATTTCTATGTCTTGTGGTTTATGCCTAAGGAAAAGTTCATTTATCTTTTTGAGTTCCAATTCATTGTCACTAACAATTTTGGAATTCAATAAATTATTGCCAAAGAAATACTAAAATATTAATATTTCAGTTGTATAGTGTTACTGTATGTGTGATTCAGCACTCTAAAACATTAGCTCTTGAAGACGGTATTTCTATGAACTAAAAGGGTAAGTTACTATTTGATTTTGAAATACAAGAAGAGAATTCTTCACTTCATTAATTTTCTTTAGGGTAAGCGGAAAGAGCCTTGAAATATATAAACTACTCAGCAATATGAGGAAAATTCATTGATGATCATTGGTCATGATCACACAGGTGATAGAGAAGCTGTATAAGAGTCATCACAGTACTTTAAGCCTTTTACTGAACACGATTTCAAGCAAGGGGCGACGATAGCTTCTGGAATTCCAAATGTACTGCTGTGGCTTTGCAAGCTTTCGCTACGACCAGCTTCGGATTCTGGCTTCTCGCTAGTTGATTCTAAGGCAATGTTCAAACCAACTGAGCTAGGTTCCATGACAAAACTGCAAAACATAAGATAAAATTTATCATTTAGGTTCCAAATAGTGCTCATTAACCTCCACAATGTAGTTTGTGCCGTAACAAAACGTTATAATCATAGACAGCTAGTTTTAAGAGGAAAGACCATTGCGCTGGTAAACTATAAACAAATAACTAATGGTAACAAAATGGTAGTTGCTGCATGATTGTGTTAATGAAAAATGCCATACCTTGCCTCAAAGTTTCTTCCTTCAGAAGCCAGCAAGGCACATACACCACAAATAATCCATGGTGGAAGAATTGTATCTTTTATTTCAACGCTACAACAAAGGCTATCGGATGAACCCTGTGCAAATTCACCGTTTTCCAAAGTAGAATGATCATAAGAGGTGGCAATATGCTCAGCTTTTCTCATCTCCATGCATTTAACCTGCAAAAGAGCAGCATTTGGAATTGTGTCATGTTACATAACAAGCTCCTTTCCGTTTATCAAAAACTACAATACTTCTAAACAAGTCTAGCAGAAATATGTATACATTTTAAATAATGTTTTCATGTTATCCATGTTTTCTTGTTGACCAAGTTATCTAGCTAAGCAATTGGTATAGCATTTCAATGATCAATTTAAAATGCAAAGACTAAAAGAAAACACAAAAGGATAAGATGGGGAATGAGCACATACATCAGGAAAAGAAAATGCAGCATTTCGAAATGGTGCAGGAGAGCACAACAAAGGTACATCAGTACTGGATAGCGAGGTAAAGAAAGATCTGCAAACAATGTAGTTAGCAACGAAAGAAAAGAACACACTAAATACCAAACCCAATAAAGTGTGTATAAGATTGATAAGGAGCTACTAAGAAAGCTAATTGTTCTTAAGTTTGTTACATAGCTTAGTTACCTGTAATTTAGCAAGAGATCATACAAACCATGTACATTCTTGTTGCCACTGAAAATCAGCAAAGATTGTGGGCTATTATCGACTTCAGAGTAAGACCTTAATTGTCGAGTCTGCATTATTTTCAAATAAAAAATCACCAGTCAACAAAAATGTAGAAACTTCTATATGATGTTGAACATAACAGATAGGCAGCCATATTCCATTTTTTGCCAATAGGGATATACACTAAAAGGTTAAGGAATTCTATGATAGTTATCTTAGACTAATGTTGGAATAAGCTAAACAACAGACAATATTAAAAGCTTTGAATACTGCTACTTACAAAATTGTCAAGCATCACATAATTTAGTTCATAGTTATGGGAGGCTAGCAGAAAATTACTATTCCTGTGTTCTCATTTCAATAGAATGAGAAAGGGGTAAGCACAATAAGGTCAGAAGCAGGGTTAAATACAAACCTGCCCCAGATTATGTTTCTCTATCTCTGACAGCTCAACCAAATACTCTGTAGCAACTTGCTCCACTTTAGAATGGCAAAGAGGCATTGAGAAATAAACATCCTTGTAAAAAGAGTATCGGAAATTGCAACTCAAAATAAGTTCAGACATCTCAGCAAAACCAAAATTAAGAAGAAAATCCCATGATGATGAATTGAAGATAATGATTTATTCATATTTTAGCAATGAGTGGGGTATGAACATTAGTTTGCAGAATATGAACAAAGTTTTTAAAAATTACTCCAAACATCCTAATGCATATCTGACACACCATAATTCATAATTTGATTACTTCTTAGTCCTTACGTTTTCTCTTAACAGTGATCTCATACCCCTGGTTGACCGAGAGATATAAGCATTGCAGAAGCATTTGGGACTCCCAGAGCTGTCACCACCAGTAAACATGACGACAAACTGAGAAGTGCAAACTGTAAAAGGGAGTAAAACATCAACACAAAATTTCATCATGTATAAATACACAAATTCACAGAAGAAAAAGCCTAGCCTATACTAGTGAAGAAACAAGTGCATTTTGATTATGATAGTTCATCATTATGCATAAAACATTTAAACAATATCACAAAACACTGACACTAATGAGAATTCAAAAGGATAGCACAGCAACATAAAAAGGTTAAAGTAAATGGCAAAGTAAAAAGAACATATAATTACCATAAAAGATGCCACAAGTGTTATTTCGAAGCATGTAATAGAGGTCCTGGAATGATTCTTCCCAAGCAACTTGTCGTTTCCTTAAGAACTCCAATTCTATTGCATAAAAAAGAGAATATTGTAACTTATGGAAAATGGAGAGGAAGATGATATGCAGGCAAGGAAAGGGATCAGTTTGAAAGCTACTTGACAAACCTGCATCTGCTGTTGATGAGCTTAGCACTGATGTGAGAGATGGTGGCAGGATGGATTGAGGATACATCCATGAGTGCAAAACCTTGAAGCCCTGGGAGCCTCTCATATTTTGACCTGTTGTAGTACATTGCGGGAAGGAGAATTTGGGCTTGATATGATGTGTAAGTGACCTATGGACCCTGAAACTTGGATATAAATATGGTTTATGCAGAATGAAAACAAAGGACACAACAAGGATATTGGAACCAAAGTGTGCTAGCAAGTACAAGAAATCTTTACAAAGCACAAAAATATATATCCTCTCACCAATTCAAAGAAGAGGATGATATCACCCGCATACCGGTCTTTAAAGTAAGATCCAGAGGAGCCTTCCGGCCGGGAATATGGTACTCAGATATGGAATTGGCTGCAAAGCTTGATATCATATCCCCACATCTTTCAGTTGAGTCAGCAGCTAAACCATTTCGGGCACATGGCTTTGGTGCAGCCAGACCTCTTAATGCTTTTCCCTATAATATTAAGTGATAACCTCCTTAAAATACAGAATCTAAATTATAATCCCACAAGTTATGATTTCATACCACATCAACTGCAGTCAATCCAGAAGATTTATCAGCAGCTGATGAAAGCTCGGAAACACTTCGAAAATTGGCTTGGCTACACTCGGCAGTTGTTTGACAAGCTTGCAATATACCATCCTTGTTAACTTCACCTGAAGTAGCAGAATTCTCCATGCTGCCAACAATTATGAATAGAATAAAAAATAGTGAAAAGTTGACAATGATATCAAGTGATGAATAGACAATGAGGCAAACCATGAACTCCCTTGCTGTCTCTTGGCAGCTGAAGTAGAAAAAACCAAAACATTCTTCAAGTTACTAGTAGTAGTTTTCTCCAAAGATGGATTTTCCTGAACATAGTAAGATAGTAACAATTTTAATTTGTTCAAACTTCAACCTCGATAACTATAAAATAATGAGAGAACTGTAATTGAATGAAGAAGTAAACCAACCAAGCTGAATAAGAATAATGAGTTTGGCAAATAAAATAACCTTTGCATTTTCTTTTCCAGAAACAACTCCAAACCTGGACTTTCTGGCAGGAAATACTTCATCAACACGCTTATTGGTGTATTTTGGGCTCCTCAACAGACCTGGTCTCTTATCCACATTATCCATCTGATTGGTGCTGCAAACATAATCAACCAAAATCTCATGAAATCATGAAATAACAAATACATTTTAAGAGAAGCATAAGAAACATACTTTGTAGTATCACTCAATGGGAGTGAAGATTTATCAGTGACAGCACTTCCCCTCTTCAACTGCTCTCCCTGCCAACCATGTAAAAATGAGAATTTCTTCCTCAACAATTCAATACTATTTTGTCCAACATTGGAAGAAAAATAGAAATATATTGGAAAATCAAATAAAAACTATTCAACAAGCTTGTCATTATAAGCAGATGGAGAGAATTAAGCAAAAAAGAACTTAGCTTATGTCACTGGAAAAGTGAAATTAATATATGTACTAATACAGCATAACAAGTAGCGAAAACTGTTATTCTGATTTAAAAAAAAAAAAATTCCGATACAAATGAGTATGTTACTATAGGATGTTCGAAGCTCTTATACAGAAGCATCATCGATAATTGAATTGAATATCAAATGTGAAATAACAAATCGAAGTAAAGCACTTGGAAATTAAAACTAACCCGAAGTTCCGAAGGTGTCTTTCTCTTAAGCACGGCGCCACCACCGTTCACCGGCGCTGGCAATTTTCCCATGGTTTCGATCACCCGTAAATTGTAACTACCATCACTATATATCTCCAATAATTATGCAGAAAAATTTACAGAAGTAACAAATCGGAACGCGAGTATGTGCAATTGGGTTCGAGAAATGAAAGAACAATTGAATTTTTTCGGAGAATCTGCCGTTTTCGGGGGTTTTTTTTTTTTTTTTTTGAATAGAAAGTTCGAGTTTTCCCTCCTCTTTATTATGAGTACAGTGCTTTTTACGATTTCGAATTTATACGTTGCGGCGGAACCCGCTGTAACAATAAAGTAAAAATTTATGTGCAAACATGCACTTAACTTCATCTTAAATTAATAGTTAGAGATTGTTAGACTAGAATTTAATTAAATATATTAATTTTTAATTTACATAAGTTAACTGTATTTGAGATTTATCACAAAAAATTTATAAATTTTTTTATTTTTATTTATAGAATTTTATTTTGAGATATTGTCAGTATAAAATAATTTTATATATGTATTTAATTATGTCATATTAATCAAAATAATTACAATAATTATCTTTATATTAATACGTGAATAGTTATTAAAAAAACAAATATAATTACAGTATTACACACATATGACTGTGTAAAACGCTGTATATAGAGTCTCAAAATTAAACTCTTTATTTATATATTATTATTATTATTATTATTATTATTATTATTACAAATAAAGAACTATAAATACAATAAAATGATGCATATATCAATCTAAACTTCCACTCCCCTTACTTATCACCAAAAGACGTTTTCTTTTGATTCCTAATAAGGGGAATGCTAGGGGGACAATGAGTTTGGTGAACAATATGAACAACCACCAATCAAATAAAAACACACTATACTTTTAAATTAACCCTCTAAATTTTAATATTAAAATAACTATCCGTACACTAGTAAAATGAACATCCAATTTACATTGTTTAATATTTTTATTGTTCACCTATACTTTTCCTACTAATAAAATGTGATTCAAACATTCATATCCATACATACGTCAATGAATTTGACACAGCTTAAAAATATGTATATTCGTTTGAGTAAATTAGTTGAGCAATTCAAATTACTCAATAGCTTATATTTCTTTAAAAGAGAGATTTTACCCTTTTCAGATTCATTTGACGAAAAATTAATGACTAATCTTTAATTCTGTTGGATTACTTTATTTAAAATAATAATTAAAGTGTGAATTTTATAGTTTTCCTTAACTTTTGCTGTTTTTATTGTATTCAAAATTTGATAACTATTTTTGAATTACCTAATTAAAAGATGTTTGATAGCAGATAAATTTCTACAGTTTGAAAGTGTATGTAGTATTGATATATGGAAAGAAATTGGAAGAGGAAATGATGAATAATAATGTTCTGTATATAGTCTATATATTAATTACCACTAGTTAGCTAGTAACAGCATATATGTAATTTATAAGAGTGAAAATTCACGTATAGTTGTCTTTATATGAAGTTGTTAGTTGATAAGATAATAATTTAATCAAATATATCAAATTATCTAAGACTTTTTACCTAACAACTTCATATAAAGATAACTGGACATGAGTTTCTACTAAATTTAATAATATATATCATACAAGTTCATATGAAAATATATAACTATAATATATATATATATATATATATATATATATATATATATAATGCAATTGAAATGAATATAATAACTATCTATTAATTAATTAGGAAATAGGTTTCCCGGTTAGCTTCTGCACAGTACCCATAAACTCTTCAGGCCTTACATGAATGACCTTTGGAGATATCAAATGCACTATTACGGGAGAAATCATCATTTGATCCTGCTGATTCTTCTGCTTCTTCATCATCTTTGTGGAGCAGTTCTTGTTAACCGTTAGGGTTTCTGGCTTTGGACCATTCAATTGATTATTCTTTCTTGTTGCTCCTCTTGAAGAATCCATAACCATAAGGCGTTCAGATTCGTGACAAATTAGTTCTTAATTTGTCGAATTGAAAAATAAAGTAAAAAGGAAAAGAAGAGATTTTGGACTTAGAGAGAATTTGAGAATTGATGAAGTTAATTAGTAATGAAAGGGCTTAATTAAGGGCATAGATATATAGTGGTCTTATGAGTTCATATATAGTTGACATTTAGCCAAGTCAAATTAAAGAACGAATTAATGTTAGCAACGTAGTAATGTAGCCAAGTCTATCTTTCTGATTTGGTCAACTATGAATTACGTAATATAATACTACTAACGTTGTTATTTGTCTTTTGAGTAGTATTGTTATTGTTATTGATACGTTACGCAACTATATAATATCTTTTTTATGCATAATAAGAATTTTGATGTTTTAGTTTAAAATAAGAATTTCAATTTCAGGGATAAAAGTAATAAGTAAAATTTACTATTCTAAAATTATAATTAATCCCTCAATTTATTCTTTATTTAAAGTCAAATCTTTACCTTATTAAGTGTTCTTTATTTTTTTTGACGAATTATGTTGACGGAAAAAATATCGATCTGTTCTAAATTTTAATAATATAGAATATATTGACTATGGTAAAAATTTAGGTGCAGTCGACTTCATGTGAAATTGATAACTGAGAGTCGTTAAATAATTTGATTGATGTGACTAAATTTTCATCTAACAGCTCTTAATTATCAATTTCACATAAGTTTTCACCATTAACTATACATGCATATCAAATTTCGAAATTCGAACCCAAAACTTGTTAAAACTAGTGCAATATTTGTCAACAAAAGTGTAAATGTGAATTTTTGTCTTTTTTTAAGTAGGAATTTGCATACCGGCATGGAATCTTCTAAGTTGTCAAAACTACCACCAAAGCATAAGGTAAAATTAAATTCTTTAACTAAAAGTATAGCATAGTTTGACAATGATAGTCGAAATAAATTTTCCTAAGTTGACAATTTTCTCATGTTGACAGAGCACGCACCATCCCAGTTGGATTATTGTTAGAATATTATTATTATTAATGAATTTTTCAGAGATTAGGAATATGAACTATTCTATACGTGCTGGCATCTCACTACTATTAATTTGTGATTATTATTATAAGTATGTTTTGTTTTCGTATAAGATGTCAATGGCAGTGTAGTTTAGTTTTGAATGTGCACAAATATCTTTAATTATTTATATTTTGAAAATATTTGATAATTAAAAAATTAATTAAAAATAATTAAAATTTATTTTATTTAACATTTAAAAAAATATTATTTACATATCAAAATTAATTATTAAAATTAATTATTATCATATATTTATATATAATATATATAATTTAACTTAATTTTAATATATATTTTTATATATATTTTATACTAATAATTAATTTCAATATCTGATTGAATATACATACATGAAAATAATGTTCATTGGATATATATATAGTCGTCGTCTCCTAATTAATAATAAACTGTTGTAATTAATCAGTAGAGAAAGTAGGTATATCCATATATGTCACCTAATCTTTAATTATGCCTTAGTTACTCTCTAGAGTTTACTTGAAAATTGAAACCGACGGGATCAATTCAACCATTCCACTGTTTTCTGGAAGAGAAAATATGGAAGAATAATAATATTTTTTTATTCAATATAAATAATAAATTAAAAAAAATTAGTTTTAATTTTAAAAATTAAATTTTGAATTAATTAAATTTAATTATAATTAATTTTTTTATTTTTACCGTAACTGCTCTCTTGCAATCTTGTGCCACCATTGCACTATTATATCGTGACTCCGGTGTTCTCGCAGCTATTGTCTCATTACTTGTTTTTTATTAACTAAGTTCGATAGATGTTCATTTTATTATGTATGCAGATGATTTTTTTTTTATTTTAAAGTGGATATTTATTTGGGTTTATCATTGATATTTTATTTGATTTATTTAATTTTGCATGCATATGCTCTATAAGATGTTCATTTTACTGTGTATACAGATGATAAATTTGAATGTTTATTTGAATTATACCGATAACATCTTGAATTTTTGCAAACTAAATAATAATTTATTTATGATTTATTATCTTTGTTTAAGATTTTATTTTCAAATTTTTTTTATTAATAATAATTAAATCAAATTTTATGATACTTTAAGTTTAAAAATTGATTAGAACGAACTCTTATATATAATTTTTATAATTATTAAATATTTTTATTTAAAATTTAAAGTTTTAACACAGATATTTTTAATTATTTATATATAAAAAATATTTGATAACTAAAAAATTATTTAAAAATAATTAGAATTTATTTTATTTAATATTTAAAAAATATTATTTATACATAAAAATTAATTATTAAAATTAATTATCATATATTTATACATAAATATATATATAATTTAATTCATTTTTAATATATATTTTTATATTTTTATATATATTCTATACTAATAATTATTTTTTAATAAGTGATTTTAATTTACATACATCAAAATAATAATGTTCTTTGGATATATAGTCGTCGTCTCTTAATTAATTAAAGTGTTGTAATTAAACATAGAGAAAGTAGGTATATGTCACCTAGTCTTTAATTATGCCTTAGTTACTATCTAGAGTTTACTTGAAAATTGAAAACCGACAGGATCAATTCAATCATTGCACTGTTTTCGGTAAGAAAAGTATAGAGAAATCACGTTTTTTTTTTTAACAATGTAAATAATAGATTAAAAAAAATTAATTTTAACTTTAAAAATTAAATTTTAAATTAATTAAGTTTAATCATAATTTTGAATTTTTTTATTTTTGTTGTAATTATTCTTTCGTAATTCTGTGTTACTGTCGTCACTGCTGTATTGTGATTCAGGTGCAGTGTTCCTGCAGCTGTTGTTTTGTTATTTATTTTTTATCAACTAATTCGAATGTTCATTTTACTATGTATGCGGATAATTTTTTTTATTTTAAAATAGATGTTTATTTGGATATATACTATTGATATTTTACTTGATTCGCTTGATTCTGTATGCACATATTCCGCAAATGTTTATTTTACTATATATACAGAATGTTTGTTTTCACTAAGATGTGAATGTTAATTTGGATTATATAATTTAGGTGAACGAAACAAAGCGACACACGATGAAATGTTGAAGACACGAGGCAACAGCGTAGAAGGAAGGGCAGAGGTGCAACATTAGAGTAGCGGTAGAATAGGATCCCTGACTCGGCGACAGTGCAATGTCACAGAGAGAAGAAGGCGTGCAGTAGCAGCATCGCTTGCAAGAGCGACGCGACACATGGGAGAAGAAGGTGCAGCGGCGTCATCGAGAGCGGAGTTGGGACGCAGAAAAGAAGAAGGTGCAGTGGCGGCAACTGTTGCAAGGAGCACAAGAATAACGCGACACATGGGAAAAGAAGGTGCAGTGACGATGCGCCGCATTGCTTTTTGAAACGGTGGTGGCGGCGGCAATAAGATGCATTGGTGACAGCGCGATAGAAAAAGAGGAATGAAGCGAGAAAAAGATGAAAGGTGAAAAACTAGAATTGTGATAGATAAGTAAGATGGATAATTTTTTATTTTAGTCGAATTAGAGTGCATCGTACTCCCTAATAACATAATTCTTTGTATATATATATGGTATTGATAAGAAGATAAATAAAAAAACTAAAATTTGTCTTATTTAATATTCGTTAATTATTGCTAAAACTGATAAATATTAACGATAATATTAAGAAAATAAAAAATAAGTTCAGCAGTTGTCTTATTATTTAGTATTTATTAATTCAGTAATGTTAAAAAAATGGTTAAAATTTATTTTATTTAACATTTATTAATTATCAAAATAATTAATAAATATTAAATAAGATAAATTTTAACTATTTTAATAAAAATTTTTTTGTTGTTAAATATTTTTATTATTAATTATTATAATAATTAATAAATATTAAATAAAACAAATTTTAATTATTTTAATATTTTTTATTTCAAAAATTTTCGTTTTCATTATTTTTGTTCTAGATAACCACTAGCTAACATCAATGTCAAATGAATGAATAAAATACGATAGGATATACTTAGTAAATGTCGGTGAAAATATGCCACTTAAAAAATAACTCTTTAATGAAATTATCCGACTTTTTTATTTATAAAAATAAAAACAACTAATTGACTTATTATTGACATCAAAGTCATGGTTTCAAATCTGAAATATAACAAAATACATAAATAATCTAATGATAAAAATATACTAAAAAAGAAAGCAAGCAAGGCGTTATTTAATTTTTATTAACTGGTTTTAATATTTATCTTTATATTAAATTAAACAATAAAAAGAAAAAATAATATTTTTTCATATTTAACTATATATAGGTAGATAATAAAAATTTATTATTTATTATATTATATTACTAATTTTAAAATTAAAATGTATGTGTCACATGTCACTCTCTCATTATAATTAAAATTAAAATTTTTTTTTTCAAAATTAAAGAACTCTGGCCTCTTTTCTCTTTCTTTTTCTATCTCTCTCATTCTTTCACTCACTCTATCTCTCTTATATATTATTTTCAATGACTAATTAAGAATTTGACAATCAAAATAACATTCTCTAATTATATTTAAATTAAATTTAAATTAAAATTAAAATACTAAAATTGAAATATAGCTATATTATATATTATATTTATTCATTACTAACTAATTTAATAACTAAAATGTGTTACATGACACTCTCTTATTAAAATTTAGAAAAAATATTTTCCTCTAAAATTAGTAAACATCCTTTTTATATTTTCTTATCTACTGCTCTTATTTTTTCTATTTTTCTCTATCCTTCCCACTCTATATATAATTTATAATTCATATTTTATGTTAATAATTTGGCAAATCAAAATGTATCACCAGATATTTTCATTATAATTAAAATAAAATTTTTTCTTAACTTCTAAAATTAACAAACTTCCTCTCTCATTCTTCTTCTTTATCTTTTTCTCTCTTTTCTCTCATTCTCTATTTTTCTTTACCTTTATGTTCTACAAAAAAAATAAAATTAACAACACAATATAATTTAAATAAAAAATATTATTATATACATATTTTTATTTAATTTTAAATTTTTACTACTTATTTTTTTAATATATATTTTAAATTTTTTAATATTTATTACATATAATTTAAAAAAATATTAATATTGTGATTAAAAGTAAGAATCAAGATTTAATTGTTTTAAAAAAATAGTTAATTTTATAACTATCAATATAATTTTTTTATGTTAATATCTAATTATATTTTTATATATATAGAAAAAATATTATTTTTAAATAACAAGTATAAAAATTAATTATTTCTATTTGCACAATAAATTTAATACCTAATCAAATATAAAAATATACATGTTAAATTCTTTCAAATTTTAGATAATGAATGTTAAAATTAAGTAAAAAATTAAACTCTTTATTTAAAAATAATAACTAAAAAACTTATTATTTAATTTTGTTTAAGACTCTGGTCTTCTTAGCCAATGAGAACTTTTGTCTCTTATGACTATTTTATAAAAGTAGTTAATACTATAAATTTTTCGTGTCATAATCTATAATACCAAAACCGACGTAATTTTAAAAGATTTATATTCCCGTAATAGTATTACATGAAAAAATACTAGTACTAAATAATGTGAACAATGAATATATGAGATGTTCATTTCACTAGATGTGCAAATGGTTATTTTAATATTATAATTTATGTGAATAATTTAGATTGTTGAAAAAGGTCATTGGTTACCTAACATAACCCTATATAAAATTTTCCTTCATTATGGCTAACAAATAAGTGTTTGCTGGTGTAGTAAGTAAATTAGGCTGAGTTTGTTTTTAAGAAGAGGGTAAGATAAGACATCAAAAATAAGACATAAATGATAAAGACACAAAATTTTTTATTCTTATATATTTTTTTTGTGATAAACTAGAACAAATTATAAAATCCAATTTATTCTCATTTTTTTTCACTTAAAAAATTTGAGAAAAAATATAATAATAAAAAATATAATTATAAAAAATTAACAAGAATAATAAAAGAAAAAATAAAAATAAATTATATCCCTTGTCAGTGTCTTTATTTTTTCTATTAGGATGGATATGGATACAAAATATAATAATTTAATGTCTCAGTATATAATAATTTCTGTCCATATTTCATCTGTCAAACATAATTTTGTGTTTTCGTGTCCTAGTCTCAAAGTACAAAGACAAAAAAAATTATAAAAAATAAAACAAAGTAAAAATAATTGTCTTGAACTCATTACTCTTTGGCATATATCCTTATTTATTTATTTGTTTATAATTATATTAGTACTAATTAATTATTAAAATTACTTGCATGCAATGCATGCATGGAAATGAGAGCTACGTGAGCTTCATTGTTGCATCTGTGTCTTATCCAAAATTCCTCAAATTTCTGAAACTAAACACATTCATTCATTCATTCATTCATCTTCGTTTCTCTCTCATTCCTTTTTATCACAAACGAGTCACGACTCACCTCTCCCGAGTCACCAACTCACTGTTCTCTCTTCAACAATTCATCCGCACGTTCGTTCGTTCATTCATTCATTCCACTTTTTATTATATCAGTTTCCCACAGATTTCGAATTCAGCAACATCCAAATCAAATTGTCTCCTCCAAATTCCAAATCACGTTTGGATCGAAAATCAAAATTTGGATCGTTTTCGCGCGGAAATCTGAAATTCTCGTGATCCGAGCTCGGAGTTTTTTCTTGGAGAACGCGATTAGGGTTTTCTTTCGAGCTCTCCAGATTCAGCATCAATGGCGTCGTTATGGAAGGAATGTAGGAGAACGACATCGTCGCGCTAGTGAAATCGGATCGCGCGAAATTCCGATTTCCGATGGGAAACAACTGCGTGGGACCTGCCACCGGCGGCGGAAACACCTTCCTCCAATCCATGTCGGCGGCGGTCTGGAGGACGCGGCCGCCGGAGGCCAGGCTCCCGGCTCCAGACGGCTCATCCACAGCAGCAGCCACTAGCAACAGGGAGACTCCGTCACAGTCTCCGGCGCCATCAATTCCCGCTCCGAGAACCACCACCGCGGCCGTAGGAGGCAGCAAAGTCCCCGAGCAAATTGCTGTTCAGAGCACGCCTCCTGTAACGGTTAAAATAACTGCCTCGGAAACAAAACCGGCCCAACAGGCCCAAAAACCGGCTCAACCGACTGAAAAACCTGCTCAACCAGCTCAACAACAAGCTCAACCGGCTAAACCGGTGGCGAATAATGAACCTCCTCCAAACACTGGTGGTAATGGTGGTGGTGGTGATGGAGGAGCTAACAAACCTACTCATGTGAAGAGAGGTTCAACCATTGGGCTTCAAGTGGATTCTGTGTTGGGTACGACAACCGGGAACTTGAAGGACCGGTTTAGCTTGGGTAGGAAGCTAGGGCAAGGTCAATTTGGGACAACTTTCCTTTGCTTGGAAAAGGGTACAAACAAAGAATTTGCATGCAAAACAATTTCCAAGAGGAAATTGACAACAGAGGAGGATATTGAAGATGTTAGGAGGGAGATTAGAATCATGCACCACTTGGCTGGTCATCCAAATGTGATTTCCATTGTTGGTGCTTATGAAGATGCCGTTGCTGTTCATCTTGTTATGGAGCTTTGTGCTGGTGGAGAGCTTTTTGATAGGATCATACAGAGAGGGCATTATACTGAGAGAAAAGCTGCTAAACTTGCTAGGGTCATTGTTGGTGTTGTTCAGGCTTGTCATTCTTTGGGTGTCATGCATAGAGACTTGAAGCCGGAGAATTTCTTGTTTGTTGACCATGAGGAGGAATCATTGCTTAAGGCTATTGATTTTGGGCTCTCAATGTTCTTTAAACCAGGTATATACATATATGTATATCAGTTGTTTTGCAGAATCTTGCATTAGTCCTAAGAATTTATAGTCTTTTAAGATTATTATGGAAATGGTACGGTTGTTAGTTTGTTATTTTTAGACATTTTTGTTGGCATAATTTGAGTTAGGTGAGAGAGAGAAATGCTGGAAAATTTATTGTTTCAGTGATAGATGGTGAATGAATTAGGAGTGTCACGAGTGAAATGAGTACTACATTATTTTTCTGTGTGAAACAGATATACACCTAGGTGAGTTATTATAAGGGAAAAAGTATGAGAATATAAAATATATCTCACATTGAAACCATAGTTGATGTGCAATAGTTTTGTTCAAGTAACATATCTGTGTTTATTTGTAATCATAATTTTATTAACTGTTTAGTTCCATAGTTTTGTTTCCTTATCTCTGAATCATCATTCCTAAAACTAATATTTTAATTTCAGTGATTCTTCTTGCAAATCACTTCTTAGTTGACTTTTAGTTTTAATTACCAAATTTTAGGTACTATTGCTGATTATTATCATAATCTAAGGAGAAGAAGAATGTTTTCAACATTTAGTTCTTAAAGAATTGAGAAGGCAAAACAATTTTATTATGTTTCTGTAGATGCATAAATATGCATTTTATTACACAGGTTGTTCACTAAAATGCTAAGGAATCATGCATGTTGATGATATATTATTGCGCTTATGCTTATGAATTCTGCCGTGAATAGAGAAAATGAATGACTGGCTGATCTGTAATGCAGGGGTTGTACTTGTAGGGTGAGTGCATTGAGTTGTTTGTGTCTCATAATTTAGATATATTAGCAGGAAAGAGTTACTGGTTACTTCTAGTGATCCTCTTTTTTTTTTTTTTTTTTTAAAACAAACACCACTACTAGTTGTTCTGTGTAATATTAATTTATACCTTTTCTAGTTCATTCAGATCAGAAAAGTCTACATCTTTTCAGGTGAAATGTTTACTGATGTGGTTGGAAGTCCATATTATGTGGCCCCTGAAGTTTTGCGGAAGCACTATGGGCCAGAATGTGATGTATGGAGTGCTGGGGTGATCATATATATTTTACTTAGTGGGGTTCCCCCATTTTGGGATGGTGAGAATGATACCACACTTGGTTTTCTTGTTTCAATTCCTTCAAAGTTTTAGTCGAATCTGTGTATAACTCAATGTACTTTATATGTTTGGCTTTCTGTTTTTGGTCAGAAACGGAACAAGGAATTTTTGAGCAAGTTTTGAGAGGAGAGCTTGACTTTGTTTCTGAACCATGGCCTAGCATATCTGCAGGTGCAAAGGATCTTGTTCGAAGAATGCTCATAAGGGACCCTAAGAAGAGGTTAACAGCACATGAAGTTCTTTGTGAGTGGAACATAAAATAGTGGTCTTTTATTCATTGTCAATCACGATATGAGCCTTGGAATTTTCTCTTCCTGATAGGATGCATAATCAAGATATATTTTTGCAACACACTAACCATAATTTTTGTTCTATTTGTAAATTGAGGAATATTTTCTCTTAAACACACATTAAGGCTTGATATTTTGCAGGCCACCCCTGGGTTCAGGAAGGAGGTCTTGCTCCTGATAAACCGTTGGATTCTGCTGTTTTATCTCGTCTCAAGCAATTCTCTGCGATGAACAAGTTAAAAAAGATTGCCATTCGAGTATGTGCCCGATCCACTGGTTATATGATTTTTGTTCTATTCGTTTAATTTTGAGCTCAAGAAACTATAGCATCTCTTTTCAACAATACAATTTTCATATAACATTAACGAAACAAACTCATGTAATGGATAGAAAACCAGAGTCATTTTAAACTGAAACTGGTCTGCGATTATTGATAACATTGACATTTTGCTAAAAAGAAAAGGAGCGGTGCGTATGACTATTGAAGAAATTTCTCTGTTTAGGAAATGTCACTTACAATATACTACCATTTTAGCTCTGTTGTAGCATTAGGCTGTAATATTGGTTTAATTTCGGAAAATTGATATCCTAGTCTAGTAACTTAGATTCTTTTTGTTCCTTGTTCTAGATTTGTATGTGTTATTTGGTATGACTTGCAATGTTGTCCCTTGACAGGTAATTGCTGAAAGTCTCTCTGAGGACGAAATTGCAGGACTGAAAGAAATGTTCTCGATGATAGACACAGATAATAGTGGACAGATCACTCTTGAGGAACTGAAAAAGGGTTTGGAGAGAGTGGGGGCTAATCTTAAAGAATCCGAGCTTCTATGGTTAATGGAAGCAGTAAGTGCCTTGCATGCTATCCAAATTGGCATTTCTATGTAGGCATGTTTCTTGCACTTATTAGTGTGTTGTTTAGTTCTGTAATTTTCTACAATTATTTTAGTTGGAATTGGTTATGGTGTAAAATGATTCTTGATAGTCCTCTATAAGTGATTTTGACATAAAGGAAAATTTTTTACTTCTCCCAAAATCAATTGATTCTGGTAGTTAGAAACCAAACATGAGTAAAATGGGTGAGATCAACTACTGGGGGATGAGGATCATTCTAGGTCCCCAAAATGGTGTTCCAAATATGCATTAATGGATTTATTTGTAACTGAATATACTTCCATTCTTTTGATCGGTAGTAAACTTGGCATTGTAGTATTTTTGCACTATTGTGTGCAGCTTGTTACTATTATATTTGGTGTTTCATGTGATTGACCCTTTTAGCTTTGTCCTTTAAAATCCAGGCAGACGTTGATAACAGTGGTACCATAGATTATGGTGAATTTATAGCAGCAATGCTTCATCTAAACAAAATCCAGAAGGAGGATCATCTATATGCTGCCTTCACTTATTTTGACCAAGATGGTAGTGGATACATTACAAAGGAAGAGCTTCAACAAGCTTGTGAAAAGTATGGAATTCTAGATGGTAACATAGATGATATAATACGCGAAGTTGACAAGGATAATGTAAGACATTGCATCATATTATTATTATTGTTATAAGGACTTGGAACTTATTATATGTCAGCTCAATATTTAAGATAGAATTAGTACACAGCATTTTTTCCTCCTTAATAAACTTGAATTATGTACTATTTTTCAGGATGGACGCATTGATTACAGTGAGTTTACTGCAATGATGCAAGAAACTGACTTTGGCAAAATTGGTCTACCTAAAGCATGAGTAAAAATTGTGGCTGGCTTCAAATCATTAATGAACTCTTTCATGGTCATGCCAAAATGAGGGATAGATGTTGATAGATAAAGTATCAGATAGATATATATAGCTAGCATCATCTTCAGATCTCTTCCATGTGCCAGATTATGTAAGTGCTTGCCCTTACACAATGCTAGCTTTAGCTTCAAGGAGAGGAAGCATGAACCACATTGCTTATAACCAGTCCTTTATGTATTTACAAATCATTTTCTTAGTTGAACATAATCAAGTATGCAGCAGTAGTAGATTATCACAGTTTTCTTTACACCCTTTAAAATCTATTACCCTTTTTTTCTTGGGGGTAAAATAGATGTGGTAGAATGAGATCTCATCATCACTTTCAAACCAACCATTTGCTCATGCTGAATATCATGTTGTATCAACACATGTATTGATGTATAGACTATAGAGCTAAGTAATTTGTGTACCTTTTTTCTTTTTTCTTCTTTCCGTTAATTGGGCTACATATATATTCAGTGTACCTATTTTGTTTGATTTTGTCTTTCTATTTTTGCTAAGGACAAGATCCATTGAATTTGATTAGACCCAATGCCGTGAACATCTTTCTTCATGATTCATGAACACAAGATTCATTGTTCACTCTCACTCAGCCCCACCACCACCTAATTTGTCCCAATTTGTTCAGCTATCAACTTCAATTAAGTTCTCAACTAGCAGGCTCATCTAATGTAATCTGTAACATTAAATAAACCGAAAGAAAGCACTGAATCCATGAGATTATGCGACCATGATTCAGAAAAAATTGTATATCAATATCATGAACTCAGATCATAGATTAACCGTACCATCTACTCAAGAATCACATACATGATGCTATGAGAGATAAACTAATTAAAGAAACATTTCAAAGAGACTGATACTTATTTAATTTCTCCTATATATATAACCATGGTATTTATCCCTTTTTTTAAGAAAAATAGTATAAACATGATAAATTAAAAATGGCTTGACACCTAATATTAATTAAGAAAATGTTAAAGGTTTATTAACGGAATTGTCACTCTTTTAAATATCATTATTTTGAGTAATAATATTAATATACAATTATTTTTATATAATATTAAAAAAATTTGCATAGAGAATCTTCTTTATGTTTTTTTAGGGTTTTTAAAGCTAAAAAGTATCCAACTCATTGAATCAAAATTGTATAGTTTGGATTATCTTCTATCAAAACTAATGTTGGGATTCAAAACGCCCCACAAAATAAATTGTTTTATTATTAGAAAATAACAACATATTAATAATATGTTTCGAAAAGTAATATTTAAGTAATTAATTAGTTCAACTAAGTAGATAATCCCGTTATAATTTACCAGCTAATATTAAGATGAGTTACACCTATAACACGGTATCCATGTTAATTGGCTATTTAAACTTTAAAGTATATAAAAAATATTTCGAAGACAATAAAAAATGAGCGTAAAGTCTTCAAATTTTTTTATTTTATATTCGTTAATTATTGTTAAAATAAGTGAGTAATTTTAGATATAATAAATATATAATTATAAATATATATATAAATTATAGATTTTATGTTAAACAAAATAACTTTATATTATTGTCTACCTAATATTATTCTTAAAATACAATGACTAATTTTATATTTTTGAATAATAATATTTAAAAAATAAAATCTAAAATTATTGTATTTAATATTCATGAATTATTGTCAAAATAATTATAAATTTTTAAATATAATAAATATATAATTTTTTAAATTATATATATAAAAATTTAGATATTAAATTAAATAAAATAATTTTAATTCTTATCTCCTTTAAAATCACATGTAGCACCTATTAGGCTATTACAACAACTTTTTAGTGACTCAACAATTACCAATCCCTACTATGTTAATATACGGGTTTTTGAGCAAAAAGTAAAAAACCCAATGAAGTGTTTCTATTTAAGGAAACACGATCTACTTGGATGTAAGTGCATGGTTGAAAGAAGAAACATGAAAGTAAACGAAGCACCCAAAAGTGTAATAATGCAATAACTAACCTAGGAATCTAGGATGCCCTATAGCTAAAAGCCTAAACCACATGATATTCAACTAACCATACACCCTCTTTTTCTCATCTTGCATGCCCTTTCTACCATCTATATTTTACTTAAATCATTTTATGCCTAATGTCTCATTCTCGAAACCTTTTCTTTGAAAGAGAAATAAAGAAAGTTCTAAGAAAGTTTCAAGAAAATTAAAAAGATATCAATGCCCCCAACGGCATCTGCACCTAATGAGCATCTATCTCTTAAGGCAATTTCAAATAAAAAGGAATTTAAAAAAATGTTTAAAAACCCTAAAAATATAATACTATTTTGACAAACGAATTTTTTGTTATTATTATTATTATTTTTTTTAAATATTGATTGTTATAAACGTATATATGAAATCGATTCCCTAACCTTAAATTAGGCTTTGATGACTTCTCATGATTATATATATATCATTATCATATGAAAGCGAGTAAGTGTTTTATTGTTACTTTTATACTTCTGTCAAGTCAATGTCTTCCATACTTATACGTATCTTTAGCCCCAAACTATAGATTCACCAAAATTAGTTTTTGCCTCTTTGCAATGATTACATAATTTCGGCATTAGAGTGATAATAACAATGATATAAATATTTCTCAAAATAAATATTAGTTTGATTATTGAATATAATATATATATGCTCATGATTATATTTACTCATTTAGTTTGCTCTTTTATATATCCTTAATCCACTTGGATTAGCTAAGAGCTTAAAAAAAATGTGAGGATAAATTATATATATATATATATATTATTCACAAGTTAAATTAATTAGGATGGTTTATGTATGAATTATAAGACTGAAAAAATGGTCACCACAAAAGTTAGTTAGTATGATAGAAAAACCTAAGGTTTTAAAAGATTTTTTTATGTTGATTCTTTTCGACTAAAATTTTTTTTTTTAGGTATTGGTTCTGCCAGATTCATAATAGTATCTCTTTTTAAAAGATAGAATTTCTATTTTACAGCATTTTAATTTATTTGATCCAATAACATTTCATTCGATCTTTTGTCGATCAGAATCTTCTACTGATCAAAATTTTTTATATATAGTCTTTTTCAGTTGGACGATTCTCAACGAAAACACTAATATAATAAATAACAAGACTTTAAAAAAATCGTCACCACAAAAGTATTCCTATATATAATAGAAAAATTCTAATTCTTATAAAGTATAGAAAAATTCAAATTCTTATAAAGTTTTTTTTTTAAGTGTTAACTCTTGAGTGTGACTTTTTTTTTCCCAAGTATTGGTCTCGTAACAGTTTGCCATTCGGAGTAAAACGCTTATAAGGCAAGTAAAAAAAGAATGAAACTATCACTGTCCTTCTCATGCTTTAATTATTGTATGTGATTATGCATTTCTCATTTCTCATTTTAAAAAAGATGAGGGCAAGAACCATATAAGTTACACAAAAATTCCCAAAACATATGCATGCACACTTGTCAAATCAAATGCGTTGATTCTCCAATTAGGGAATATCAACTTTTTCCATGCATTTGAAAGAAAAATCCAATTGTCTAAGTAGATAGATTATATAAATAATTAAGGGGTTTAGGTAACAAGAGGAAAGGTCGAGAAAAACATGATATTAATAATTAATCAAAGGTTTAGTTACGATCCACTTGGAAGCAAATTGAAGAAAGCACCAAAATAGTAACGTGTCATGACATTTGTGGAACTGAGTAACGTTGATCACACTGAATTTTTGGCGGCACACGTGGCAAAAGAATAATGATGCCTCAATCAGCATATAATTTGGGAGATACCAATATTATTTCATAAATTATTACACGCATATAAAATAGAATTTAAATTCCAGTATTTATTTAGACAGATAGATAAATTCATTACTCGTTAATCTAAATTGCTTCTTATAAATAATAATTTGTTACTGTTTGATCTAGATTCTAGTACGATGATAAATCAGCCCAATAATATTTTTTTAAGGTTTGTTGGTCCATGTAAAAGACATTCTTATTCATATATGGGTTAAATTGGCAGTAAATCTTGAGAGATTATAAATCTTTTTAAAAAATTTCTTATCCAAATACTATAAACAACAAATATAATATATATTTAAAATATATTATTTAATCTTAATCTTTATATCTTACTCATCCGAATCACTTAATCATTGTTGATTAAAAATTTATTTAGGTGAGTTTTCATGAAAAAATATTTTTTAAAATGATTTTTTAAATTTTTTCAAGAAATAAACATAATTTTTATTTAGATATTTTATACAAAAATATTTTTTTATATAACAATTATGTTTCGTATAATAATATAAAAAATATCTTTTAAAAAATTTAAATGATAGCTTTTAAAAAATATATTCTTTAAATATTTTTGCTTTTACTACTAAAATTTATTATCAAATACACTAAAATATATTTTTTCAATTAAAAAAATCTTTTCCAATAACACCAAAACAAGCTCTAAAAGTTAATCATTCTTCTCCCACGCAAATTACTCTAATTTACAATCCAGATTAGCTGTTTCTTAATATAAATAAATCTAAACTATGCCCTTGTATGTGTTTACTGATGATTGATGACACTGATGAAGTTATCTAAACTTTGAGAAAAACAAAAAACAATAATATGGTTTTTGAATTGAATAATATAATATTTGATTGAGTGGAGGCTAATAAGTCCATAGTAAGTCACGAAGGCACTTTTTTGTTTGAGTCTCTATCACGTCCTTCTCACGTGACTTTCCCTGCCACTTAGGGCACCGCCCTCCTTCACTACTTTTTTGTCTCTATTGCAACCCTTCAAAACCTTGGATCATTATCACTAACTATGTTTTCTCCTATTCAAATAGTTAGGTTATATATTGTTTCTAATTTTGACTTAGAAATTTATCATAATTAGAATTTAGAATTACTAATGATAGTGACCATCAGCATGACAACTTGTATTTTCTCTAAAATTAAAGAGGAAAAATGTTTAGGTTTTTTTAATGTAGTTTAATTTTTTTCATAATTTCTGAAAAAAGTATTCTTCTATTAATGATGTATATTATTATCACTTAAATCTCTTATATTATTATATTATTTTTACTATTCCAAAAAATTAAGTAAATAAAAAATACATTAATAATTTATTTTTAATGCATCTTCTCAGGTAAGAATTTTTTTAAAACTATAAGTTTTTTATTTTTTTATTTATCTTCTGTTGAACTTTTTTTCTTTTAAAAATTAACAAATATTAAACTCTAGATATTTTGATCATAGAAGATTACTAATACTATGTTACGAAATTATTTCTTTTAAAAAATTTCAGTTGGTAATAAAAAGAGATACATAAATAATTAATTATATCTATAAACATTTTCAATGTATAGTTTATTAGTTTTTTTTATACATCTCTATTAAAGGTAATTTCACCATCACTTGAATAAAACAAAACTATTAATTAGGACAGCCAAAATTTTCTCTTCTGGATTTTAGCTAGCTGGATGGATATCCAAAACTTGAATATGGTACCTTGAGATTATATATATAACCTTAGCTTCTTATAGTTAATTTATGCGTTTGTTGTTATTAATTATATAATTATATGTAAAAGTTGCTAGTTTCCAATAAAAAAATAAAGTACTATAATGCGAAAACTAATTAATAATAATGTATATTATAGTATATGCAAGCTGCTGCACACTTTGGAGAATAACTTTTGATTAAAAATAAAATAATGAGAATTTATGGGACTGCATTGAAATGAATTAATATTATTTGCCCACATACTAGGCAGCACTACGACATTATATTAATATTTTAAAGGCAAATTAAATTTACTAATTAATTAGTAATTTTAGTTAGGCCACACTAATGAAATTGCTATACCTTATCTTCATGATAATATATATAATGCAATATTGATTTCAAGGGTTGGTTGGCTTGTTTGCCATTAATGGATGATATCAAAATAGGAAAGTACAGGGAGCCAATGGCTTAAGCGTATAATGTGTACAATGAAGGTTTAAGAAGTATTCGAGATATAATCATTAGTGTTACATTGTCCTATTAGGTTACGTTTTTGGGATGAGTGGTTTCATGATATGATATTAGAATTCTAGATCCAAAAGGTCAGGAGTTCGATCCTTGGTGAACCCAATTTTTAAGATGAGTAGTTTTATGACTGAGATGTTTATTTATCCTGGTATCCGGATGGTTATTCTAAATAGTATAGATGATGTTCATTTTATTCATAAACCAAAGATTTAACCCGTTGTATACATTGTACACTTAGGCCATTGGCTCCTTAACACTACTCTATCAAAATATATAACACTACATCAAACATTATTTGATTAGACATTCAACATATCTAAAAAGAATATATCTGAATCATCATTATTGTGCTTGTTTTTTATATATCCTCTACTACAGTTCAATAATTTAACAATTTTCGTTTTAAGATCAGAAAGGAATTATTGCTCATATCCGAAAAGAAAGTTATTGTACAGTCTAGTAGTATTACTATAACAATTGGATTGGAAACTTTTAGCACTATTATCTAATTTCATGTGACATTTGTTTCTTGAAAATAAGGTCTCAAACTAACCGTTTCACACTAAAAAATTAATATTAAATCAATTTTTAGTTATGGTAGATGATAGGAACCAAATTAGTTTGGTAAAAGTAGTTAGAGAACCTTTAAATTTTGATAATTTTTACTAAGATATAGATAATACAAAATAAAAAAAAAGTGTTAATTACGAAAAAAAATCTACTGAATTAAAAAAAATCTAATAAAAAAAAAACAATATTTGTGGCAGTTTTTAAAATCATTGCAAAAGAAGATAATGAAAATGTTAACTACGATTTTGGTATTTAGGGTATAGGCCGAATTTTTTTTTGTTTTCAACCTTTTTTTATATAAAATCGTCCCTAAGGTTTAATTTAGTTTTAGAATTGTCCTTATCTTAGGAAACAAAATCGTATGGAGGTGACGGCGAAAGTGGAGGTAGAGGTGAATCGTGAACAACTTCTTATTCTTCTTTTTTTCTCTCTTCTTCTTCTTTTCTCCCATTTGCAAGACCAGAAACTTATTTTTTCTTTTATTTTTTTATTTTATAAATTTTTTTGTTATTTGCAATTTGATCCAAAATTTTAAAATTTATATAAAAAAGACAATTTTAAAATTTGATTTTAAACTCTAAAAATAATTTTGTATGCAAAAAAAATTAGAAACAAAATTTTTTTTGACTTATACCTTAAAAACTAAAATCAAACTTAAATCTAATAAAACGAATGGTAGTTACAAGTTGTCGCAATACAAACGCTAAATATTTACAGTCTGTTAAAATTTTGTAGTGATAAAAAATTATCACTACAAAATAAATAATTTTAAATTAAAATAATAATACGGCAATTTTAAACCACTGCAAAATAGATTTAAAATTTCTAATAATAGATTTACAGTAAATTTTTATTTTGCGGTCATTTTATTCACAATTTGTTAAAATTTTCATTAACTGTTTTGCAATATCTAATATTGAATTGACTGTCTAATCTTTATTTTTCTATTTTACAGCAGTAAAAAATGACCGTAAACATTACTACAATCCAATTTTAAAACCGTCGTTATCTATCGCTACTTGTGTAGTGATTGGAACTAGCTAGGGTATAGAATTTGATCATCTATAGTTTAATTTATAATAAGCACCTTCAAGAATGTTATGTCAACAGTGACATACTATATATATAGTTGAAAAAGAACACTAATAATTAAGAGAATAAATTTGAGTATATTTAAATATGATTGGTTTTGTCATGAATAATAAAATATGGGAAAATATTCATAGGATATATATGAAAATAGAATTGCTCATAATTGTGGGATTAAGTATGAGTAATGTTGTAGGAAGGTGACACATGGCAAGTTGTGGGTGAATGTGTTTTGAAGTGCCATATCAACCGTCCACCACCATATGCTAATCATAGATAGCTCCTAATCGTTTGGAACCACAAAACCAAACAAGGTCTTATATGGGGGGCCACATTTGTTTTTGTCCACAACTATGTATATTACATAATCTTCAATGCATTATTTCGCCACAAACCACCTTGAGGAAAGTTCACTTTAATCCTATTCACTTGACCCAAATTACAAATCCATACCACATGCTATGCAATTGCCAAGGAAAAATAATGTTTAATCCATATTTTATATATGAATTTTATTTTGATATATAGTGAGTGTAACGTAATTTTATACATGCATCTAATTACATAATATTATATCAATAAAAATAATTATATTTTATATTGACAGCGTAAATAATCATCTAAAAAAAGAAATATAATTGTACGATTATGTAAAATAAATATAATTGTATAAAACGTTTGATATTATCAGCAATTTATCCAATTACGTAACGTCATATCAGTAAAAATAACTATCTTTCATATTAACCAGGTAATAGTCATCTAAAAGAACAAATGTGATTGTACGACAATATAAAACGCTTTACACTAACAGTGCATCAAAATTATACTCTTTCTATATAAAGTTTTGTATAAGACAAAGCACCTATTTGTTAGTTTTATTTATTTTATGTTCGGTTGCTCGGGTCCGAAGCGAGTCTAGTACCACGAAATTCGAGTAGAGTTGGTGGGTGGTTGGATGCCTGGCCTGGGCGAGCTCCGGAGGGCAGGTGAGCGAGATTCTTCCGAGATGACGAGGAGGGGAATGCCATCTGCAAGGACTTCAATGCTCAAGTCAGTGTTCGTACAAAAGGCGGCAATTAAGGTAATGTGAGTGATGTACCTGGGGAGAAGGGTAGGACTCTCCCTTTATATAATTTGTACTATAGTGGATCTCACATGCGCAGACCCTTTTTCCTGAAAGCTTCTTTTCCAGCTGTCCAGGTTCACACAAAGAAAAAGGTGACGTCCGGATCACCTCTGGATTCGAGTATGATAGACCATCAAATCGGTTAACTATCCAGCCGTAGATCTCTGATTCGTTAAGCCAGGCCGAAACATTTTAATATTTTAAATCTCACAGTTTTTTATTGATAATAGAAATAATAATAAAATTTATCAATACTCATTCATTAAAATAAACGTGCTAAAAAAAAATCCACATCTTTATTATAAGTGATGTTTCGTTTTTCTTTCTTATATATACTAACCCTATACAATAGCCTGTGTATTTGCTTACTCGTTTAAGGCATAAGTTAATAATACATACTCATATACAATGACCTATCCTTAGATTATTCTATTTTAAACCTAACAAAAACTAGAAAACTTAGGTTAGTTTAGTTGGACCGGATATATGTTAATGTTTAAGTAGTTCCGCCGCTAAAATTTTCCTACCATCGAGAAAAAAAATATTTTTTTATAAATAATGGAGGAATAATCACTTGTACACATATGATTTTTGGTATTGATTTCCAAAAGAGAGTACAAGAATAATGCAAGGACGATTTCTGAAGTTATAGTTATAATTAACAATGAAAACTATCAAGGAAGCTTCAAAGAAATTTGGCTAATCCAGTACAATAACTCACTTCATTTTTTTTTTCAAAAAGACATTTAAACAATAAACAAAAGTTTAATTTCTTAGGTGTTTTAAGAGTAAGTAGGAGTCTTTGTTTTATTTTATTCATGTGATAAATTTATCTACTACTCAACTAATCCGATGTAAATATATTTCTGCATGAATTGAACTTATATGTTGAGAGAAAAAAAAAGATTTGGTATATGAGAAGGACAATAGTATCAATTAATTAACATACATTATACATAATATTGACAGATTCAAGTAATGATTCGTCAATTAATTAAATAAAACAACTTATTAACAAAGAATAGCCTTATCACAAATTGTGCATGCATGTTATGCATACTTTAATTTATTAGAACAAAAACTTACACATCATATCTTTGATGGCACTTACAAAATTCCAAAACCTTAACTTCCCTCTTGTGCTGGTAATCTTGGTTTTGAAAGCAATATATACCTTAATGCCTCAAAGTATGGAGGTCTCTCTCCAACCCAGCAAATAAAAACAGCAAACAGAATTTCATTCAATCATATATAGACTCGAACCTGCAACCTTTTATATGAGTATATATGGAGAGCTTATATCATTTGAATTATAATTTATTGGCCACATTGCTTTAAAACTTCTTATTACAAAATATAGAAGAATTATCGCTAACGGATCCATAATATAAAAACGTATTCAAATTAATTATTGATCTGTATTAAAGATATAAATTATCGTTAAACTTTTAAGTTTTAAAAAAATTGATATATATAATCATGAAATCATTTCTTTTATATTTTTGAATTGATAAAAAAAAAGCATTTGAATAGTTATATTTTCAATTTCACTAAATTTTAATTTTTGTAAATAATATTCTATAAAATAAAAGACAATAATAATTCATTTATACTAAATAAACAATAAGGATTTTAAAGCAATTTTTTCCTTTTTTAATTCAAATATGAAACCTTCGAGGTGAAAATTCACGTGCAGTTATGTTCATGTGAAGTTGATAGGTAAAAATTATTAGATAATTTGATAAATTTAATTAAATTATCATTTTTTTATGGTATCTCCTAATTCGACAGATCAAAAACTAATCCGTCGTGGATCGGAGCTCCTTTTAAGAGTTTGTTGTTGGCCAATAAATTACCGCATGTATAATACAAAATTCGAACTCTTAATACTTGCTTAAGTGAATGAGTGAACTAACCACTCGACCAACCCCAATTAATTACTAAATTGTCATCTAATAACTCTCAATTATCAAAGACAACTACATATAAATTTTCGCAAACTTTCTAGTAAAAGATCATATTGATCTATCATCATCATGTTGACCAATCTCCCATATTTATAAGGACTACTTAATTAGCCGGCAAATAGAGGCATGAGAAGCCACTAGGCATATATAAGGTTAAAACTATTCATTAATACAAAAAGCTTATTGCTCCTTCATGTCATGGTCGAACTTAGCTTACTCGTTGATAGACACCCTCTTCATCAACATGCCTCCAAAATTTGATAGAATTGCAAGGAAAAATGAGAAAAACAACAAAATCGTTACATGTTTGACACGTGTACGACAATGTAGCTTAACTTGGCGTTCATGGAAGCTAATTAAGGACCATGATATTATATATGATGTTTCATTCATGTATGGTTGTTTGTTCTGTGCTTATCAACTTGTATCAAAATGTTTTAATTATATATAGCAATTGACATAATTGAACGAACAGAATTGAATTATAACTTTGAGATAATAATCAAATGTGTTTTAAATAATAATGGTCAGCCTTGCATTGAGTCCTTGACTAATAACGACTATATGTAACTTTTGTCCTAGTAGTAATATATAAACACGATGCTAGATTGGCTTATATTTAATTTAAACCAATTAAAGATTGATTATTGCGTTAAAATTTTTCTTGACGAGTTTTTATTAACAACAATGCTAAGAAACCAACTCTATATAAGCCAAGAATCAGTCAACTGGTAAACCAGAAGCACCGATGACTTTAACCGGATGTTGCTATTGATAGGCACACGAATATTTCTTTTTCTTGTAAATTGGATGGTTTTGGATATGATTTCTATGCTTCATGTGTTATGCATTAATAAAACATAATTAATTATATGGAACCAACTAATGAATGATCAAAGCATCTGTTCCGTAATTCTCTCCTAACACTAGCGTATCTTCCTTCATGTTTTAAACGTGGTTAACAATAATTAAAAAAACAAATTAAATTATAAATTAATAAAACTAATTATAATTAGTTATGTTGTTCCATTCTTGGCTAATTATTAGTTGGTTCATATATTTTTCCTTTTATTAATTATATTGTTGGCTTATGTATCTTTTACAAAATAGAATGGATGTTTAAGTTCAATATTTTTGTAACTTTATGAAGTAATTGAGGAATCTATACTTTCCGTTTTGGATATTATCATGTATTATTGGATTATAAAACTTGATAATAAAATAATAGTATATGATTCATTGTGATTTGAGTCACTACATATACATATTTTGAGAGAAAGATTCACACTATAATTTTATTAACGGCTAATAAATTTATCACTCATTGTTCAAAGAGATTAGATATAAAATATTATCCTCCAATCATTTGATTCATATGATAATTATGAGATTCAAACGAAATACACGTGTAGTTATATTTTATAAATAATGCTAGATGACCAAAAAATATTATTATTTTTAGTTAGTATTTAATTAGCAATAATTTATATTCAAATTTATAAATATTTTGTACATAAAAATATATAATTTTTATTTATATTTATTAAAATTTTGTATGCGTGAATCAATACAATTTACACTTATAAATTAATATAATTTGCATCCACATTTTTTAAAATTTATACATATAAACTATTAAAATGATAATTTAATATTTATATTAGTTAAATAATATATAACAAAAATATTAAAAATTACTGATCTCTAAAAATTTTTCATATTTTATTTGGTATTCCAAATCTTTAGTAATAGATATGTAATTTCAAACATATTGAATAGGAATGAAATATTTCTTACATGAGTTAGGGTAGTGATATTAGATATAGGAAGGAATTTTCTAGTTAGATCAACATCTTTTCCAATTTTGATAAGATCAAATGAAATTTAATTAGGACAAATCAAACCACGACACTTGATAAAAATCAAATAAATACTAAGTAATAAAAAAAGTAGTCTAACTTTAATAACTTTTAATTTAGCCACAATAACAATGAATCCTACAAATAAACATTATTGGAAAATTAAATATAATGATGAGCTCCTAAAATGTTCTCAAAGAAATGCATGGGGGTAGTTTGGGAATAGGAGTCTTAAATTAGTTGCCCTTTATAAGAGGGTGATTGAACCACATGATGATGGGGCATAGCGTTTGAATTTATTGCAAGTTGTTGAGTTGAGTTGAAGTGTGGTCTACTCTACTTTCTAGCTACTATCCCCATCTCTTTTCCTTTCTCATCTCTCTTCACTCAACAGAGAAAACACCCTCTTAACTTCATTCATTCTCAAAGGTACTATTTCTTCTTTGCTTTTTCTTCCCTCAACATACCACTTTTGGCTAAAAAACTATAATCTTTAATTCAATTCAATAATCATCTTCCTTCTTGTACTATATTACTCTAATTATAATTATAGTATATGTTTTTACTTATATCTTATTTTACTTGAGTTTTTATTTATAATAATTTAATTTTATTAATTTCCTCTTTCATAATTTTTCATCAATAACTACTATTCTTCTTCTTCTTCTTCACTTCTTCTACTCTTAAACTAATTTGAATTACATTCTGATAATTATTATTAACTACTATAAATATATTGATTTCACAATGATATCCCTTCTACCCTTTTTGTTTTTCTTCCTATATTGAATCCTCAATGTTAGTTCCTTCATTCCATCCTTACCCTTTTCCATCTTTGAACATAAACAAAAATGGAAAAAGAAATAAAGGAGAAAAAAAAAGAAAAAGAAAAAACAATACCCATTTTCTATGTATTTAATTATATGTTAATATGTATACATACAATATTTTATCAATGAATTCTCCCAATTGATATATATATATATATATATATATATATATATATATATATATATATATATATATATATATATATATATATAAAGTATAGAATTAATTAGTTTTGGGTGTTTAATTAACTCATTTATTTTGTTAATTATTAATAATTGGTCTAGTTTTGGTTAATTTAATTTATTATTATTATTGCTTTAGAGTGCTATGGAGAAACCAAATTCAACAACCCTAGCAAGAACAAAATCAGACCAATTAATAGAATCTATGGCGGCGGCTTTAAAATCGCCGCAATCAAGTGACCACTCATCCGGAATGCCAGATAGTGGTGGTGGTGGTGGCAGTGGTACGCTATCAAGGAAGTCGAGCCGGAGGATGATGGTGGCGGCTTCCCCGGGGCGCGGCGGAGGAAAGAACACACACATAAGGAAATCAAGGAGTGCTCAAATAAGCCAAATGAAGTTTGAATTGGATGATTTGAGCAGTGGTGCTGCACTTAGTAGAGCTTCAAGTGCAAGCTTAGGTTTCTCATTCTCATTCACTGGATTCACTATGCCACCTGATGAAATTGCTGATTCTAAACCCTTCAGTGATGATGATATTCGTAAGTTTCCATCTTCTAATAATAATATTATTTTTCATTACTGTGAAAACTCAGGTGCATTCAACTTTACGTGAAGTTGATAACTGAGATTCATTAGATGATTTGATTGATTTGACTAAATTTTCATTCAACACCTGTCAGTTATTAATTTCACATGAAGTCGACTTCATTTGAGTTTTCACCATTCATTACATGTTAATTATTTGTTGAATTCATCACTTTTTGTTATGTTAGCCACGTTAGGGTTTTTCATATTTAGAATAAATAAAGGTTTAATCTAAACCCTCACATGAGAAATTAATTATATACTATTAAAAACAAAAATTTAAATATAATTATCTTTGTATAAAATTTATAATTAAAATTAAAATGATTAAATTATAATTTAGTTAAATTTATTAAATTATTTAATAGTATTTAATTATTAATTTTATATGAACGTAAATTTTTATTATTTATTTTAAAATATAAAAAATTAAATGAAATCATTTCTAATTTGAAGGGAAAAATTAAACCTTTACTATATTGTTTAGACTTATCAATCAAATTTACATATAATTATCTTCGTATAAAATTATAATTAAAAATTATTAAATTATAATTTAATTAAATCTGTCAAATTAAATTATCTAATAGTATTTAATTATTAATTTTATATAAAATTAATTACATGTGAATTTTTATTATTATTTTAAAATATAAAAAATTAAATTATTTCTAATTTGGAGGGAAAAAATAAACTTCTACTTTATTGTTTAGACTTATCAATCAAATGTTTGATGTAAATATTAAATATCTATCTCCAATTGAGAATTAGCGAATATATTTATTATTGGTATAAAGGAAAGAAGTAATGCTACTTTTTAAGTTGAGACATAAAAAAATGAATATGAGAATGATATAAAACATTATATATAGCATAGTATGGGTAGGGTCAAGACTTTGTATTTATTTATTTTGTCTCTCTCTTGTATTGAATAGTAATATATATATGGTCATAACAATAATAACTATATCGTCAATTCATTTTCTTTTATGGTATCCATATATATTATATTTTAATTCCCACCTCTTTTTCCTTAATAGGAATAAGAGAAATACACTTTCAATAATATAATTATTACACACAACTGATTTTGCCTCATTAAGCATAGACCTTTGGGAGTTAAAAGTTTTCACACTTTCTCTAAAATCATTTAATATTGAACAAAAAGATGTAAAAAAAAATCAATAATCGTCGTGCCTTTATGGTAACCACACACATACATATGATTATTATATCTTTGCTCTATTATCTTCTTCATCTGTCAGATTTTGATAGATATATTATTTGAGAAATATTTGTCGTATTTAATTATTTATTTTGTAAAAAAGAACAATTTGATACATTGACTCAGTTATTATATACTACGTACTAAATAAAATTTATTGTAATTTAAACCATATTTCATAAAAAAATAAATATATTTAACATTTTTGATGATGTTTTTAGGGTAATTAAATTAACCTTTCTTGTAAGACTAGAAGATATTAAGTACACATAATGTATTTTTTATTTATAAAATAAACATTAATCTCTTTAAAATTTAGGTTATATATACAATAATAGCATTCGATGTTATATTCTTTATATTTTGTAAAACGCACTATAATACAAGGTGAAAATTCAGATGCAATCGACTTCACAGAGAGTCGTTAGATGATTTGACTAAATTTGCATCTAACGACTCTCAATTATCAATTTGAAGTCGACTGCACATGAATTTCCACCATAACACAAACTGTAAGAAACTGTCATAATTTTTTGCCGCGCTAACCTTTTTTTTTCCTCTATGAAACTAATAAAAACATATCAATAATTAAAAAAATAAAAATATTATTCTATATATACTAAAAATAAACTATTAAATTAGCTACTATATATTTATATATATATTCATATATATTTTTAATTAAATAATCAATCATCCGAATAACTAAATCTATATATATTAGAATAATTAAAACTATAATAAACGAAAATTAAATTTATTTAAAATAGTAGAATTTTTTTTATAAAATATTAAATATATATTTCTATACGCAATGATTAACTAGTAGCTGATTTTTAGTGCATAGACATAATTATTAAAAAATATATTATGTAATAATATTGTTTAACCTAAAAAAAACAAGCACATACCTTATCCACATCTAGTAGGATGAAAATGACAAACATGTGGATGTTAGAAAATAGCTTTTGGAACAATATATAGTACACATATATATATAGATGGGACTCAAGAAGGTTAAAATACAAATTAAATGGTCCTTCATTTTCATATAATGCAGCACTCAAGTACATATATACAGTGTCTCTTTGGTACGTTGCCGTGACTCTCATAAATTTTGATGCCTAGTGCCCACCGCCAACAATGAAAATTATGGACTCAGTAACTTCTTAATTAATGATTCAATGTAATCTAAAACTTCCTTTGAATAAATATATATCCAGATTAATTAACTATGACTTAATATAATTTAGAGTAATATCTCAAATCAAATTTTAAATTTTTTTTAATCGGACACTTTAATTGTTGACAAATTTTAATTACTAAATTAGTTTTCATATTTTTATTTTATTAAATTGATATGAGAATTGTGAAAAAAAAATTAAAGGTGGTTTATTTTGTGTTTATTAAATAAGAAATTGTTTAATTTTCTTAACTAAAATTTGACTTAAAAATTAATATGTCTACTAAAATAAAAAATTTAGAACTAATTTAGTGATTAAAATTTATTAAGGATTACATTATTCGACTGAAAATTCTTTGATTTGGGATATTACTCTATAATTTAAAGATCCTTTGTTTTTATCTAATTTTAAAATTTTTTTTAAAGAAATATGGAGTTATACTTTGCAGTTTGCTCCCAAATATATTTAATTAGTTCTACCAATTTATTTATAGTAAAAACTCAAATATTAGATATTTATGTAATTGGGATGCAAGAAATTGCCAGCACAAGATATTAGTGTTACAATATAAATGATTTTGCATTATCAATATATATACTTTTAGACTATTAATAATTAATATATAAATCAAAATTAAACTCTTCTTTAAATAAACAACTCAATTCAAAGTGTTGTGTAAAATACTAAAATGTCAATATCATAGTTGCGTTCACATAGCTAGGGTTACCACTTAGCAAGAAAACAACAAAGTGACTCACTCATATATTGCTTCACTTCTCATAATAATTATACTTCGTCTTTTTCTTCTTAGTATTATGATACTAATATTTATACATCACTTTTTTTCAAACACTAACAATATAGGATATAAACAGTAAATGTTATTATATACATTACCCATCTAATAACTTTCGAGAGTTTTAAGTACAAAAACTTGGATATTTAACAATCAATATAATTATATAATAATGGCACATATTTAAAAAAAAAACCTAAAGTCGCACATCAAAATTATCATCCTTTTTTATAATAAAAAGATTTAAGATAATTCTAATAATAAAAAATATAAATTTATTCGATATTTATATTTATAATTTTGTCGAATTAACCTAATTTTTTAATAGATATCAAATTAGTTTATATATTTTGTGGTTAAAATTATAAGCATTCGAGTCTTTTTATTCCAAAACTTAAAAAAAAAAAACTTATTTAATTATTTTTCAATGTCATAAAATTACCCTTTTAAAAAATTTAAATTAATAAAAAAATAACATAAATAATTATATTTCTAATACTCTCTTCGAATTCGAGCTGGATTCCTTAATTAATTTTCCGTTAATTAAGAATAAGCAAGTGGCAGTTCTACTTGGAATAGAATTGCTACTGTTAAGGGGGCATGAACACCTTGGTTGAATGATATTGAAAGACATTTAGCTTCTAACTACCTCAAAATTATGGGGCCATACACTTACAACTACAACTCTACAACAAGTGGATCTGTCCCTCTCTTTCTTCTTCCCTTTTTGTTGGAGAGCTCAATTTTCATTTTGGCCTCTTCCAATTTTGGTCCCCAAATTAAATTTCCCACTAGACTTTTTCTATTTGGAATTAATTAATTAGCTAGGTTACTGTTTAGACAGCTAAAAAATATATATAACTTTCTCAAACAATTCCTCACATGTTTTGTGTGAATCTAATAATTATTTTACACAAAATATGTGTACCCAGATTTATTAAATTTTAGTATTTTTTGTTATCATTTGATTAATATAAATATTAAATTATTTTTAATAAATTAATTTTATTAATTTATGTGCACAAATTTTAAAAAATATAAATACAAGTTGTATTGATTTATATACGAAATTCTGGTATATATATAAACTATATGTTTCTATATGTAAAATGTTTATAAATATAAGTGTAAATTATTATTGATTAAATGTATGCTGACAAAAAATAATAATAATTATTGATCACATAACATCACTCTAAAAATATTATGCCAGTCATATAAATTATGTGACAAATTATATTAAAAAATATATTTTTTGAGTTGTTGAAATAATTTTTTCTTAATTAATTAGCTACAATTATTTATAAATGCTCCTTTTACATTTATATATATATCAAACTCTGACACAAAGCATCTTAACATGACTACTGTTTTCGTTCAAACCTAGAATCTTTTATCAACAATTTTATTTTATTATTTCGTACTACTGTCTTGAAGAATGTCTAAAAATTAAATTCAATAAGTTAAAGAATGATGTTTAGATACTTAATTGTTCTTATTTTGTTGCCTAAGTCATCAATTTTTGAAAGAAAGTTGTTAGACAAAAATATTTGTGCAACCTCTCTTCCTCTTTTGATATACAGTTATGGAAGAATTTCAAATGTACCAGATATATTTTAATAATTTTAATTATAAAAAATATATATAATATATATTAATTAAAATTAAAGATTAAGATTGTTAAAATACCAGCAGTGTTGTTTTACTTTTTTATATAGTATATCATTTTTCATTTATAATACTGAAGGGTAATAAATTACAAAAGGTAAATTTTGAGTGAAAATTTCATAATTTAAATTTAGATTAATAATGTTTTTTAAATTTTTTATTTCATTAATCACTATAAAATAATTAAATCACATAATTTTTTTCTTAAAATATCCTTACTACTCATTAATTATTGATGGCTTTTGTCTTGGTCAATGCTGAATTCTGACAACTATGGTCCACCATATGACTTCATCACTTCACCCACTTGACTTTTAGTGACTAATAATAAATATGACACTATCATTTATCTCATCATACCATGCAGCTGTCAAATGATTTAAGAAGCATCCATGCATAGTTTATTTCTTCAGAAATCATTGTGGATATTATTGCATCTTTTTTGCTTTCTAGCTACCATGACAACCCTATTATTATTATTATACCCACACACATATTTTCAGAATCATATACTCACAACAACATGCATTATTTTTATTTCTATAGTACACAAATTATTACACTAAGAGCTTCTTCTTCTTCTTCTTCTTTCTTTTTTTCTTCTTATTAAAAAAAAAGAATTTTCTACCTTGGATCATATCATGAAGAAAAGTTCAACTATGTGTGTTGCAGCTGAAGATATTGAAGCTGGAACTAAGACAATAAAGTTTCAAACTGAGCCTACTATTCCCATCTATCTTAAGGTAATTAATTATATAATATAATATAATATAATCTATACTTGCATGTCATCATCTCAAAAAAGGTGAGAGAGTGATTTTTTTAGAGAAAAGATTAATTGAAATAGTTTTACCTTGTTTCTATTATAAAATTATAAACAATAAACAACAGTAGTTAGAAAATAATGTAACATTCTTCTAATTAAAATCTGAGAAACAATTTTTTTTAAACCAAATAATATACTTTTAAGTTATTCATCTTCAATAGAGTTGATGCATGTGGTCCTGTGTATTTGTTCTTCAATCTTGTATATAAAGTTTAATTTCATTTCATGTGATGCATCAATGTACAATACTACCCTTTAATTTCTTCCCACCACTTAGCCACAGATTTTATGATGAGATTTTGTATTTCAAAATAAGAGTTTATTCTTTGTAATATTCTCCTTATCCTTTTGAAAAATCTCACTTTTTGTATTATTTACATGCATGGTACTCAATGCAATAACCGAAAAATAAAAAATGAAAAAATTCATGGTATTTGTTCAATACAATGTGAGTACAACATTAATTCACTAATTTAGAAAGGTTAACGACTTTCTCTATTTGAACAAATTAAATATTTTCTTTGTCAAACAAACAAATAAATTATTTATTTTATTTATTTTTCACATGTTTCTCTCTCTATTAAACATGATGTATATATGAGGAGCTTGAACCAATGTTGAAATAAATTAAAGCTGATTAATTTAATTTGAATATGTATATTAAATGACTAATTATGATATATATTGTTTTGTGGGGAAGAAAAACAAAAGTTCTTATATATAATTATATATGGGATCTTGAAGCTAAGTCACAACTTTATGGTTTCATAAAATGAAACAAAGTTTTAAAATTAATCTCCAATTTAAAAACAGCAATATATAACATGATCATATTCTACTTATCATAAAGTTATTATTATGAAGAAATTAACATTTATTACACAATTTTAAACTCATTCAATAATCATACCAAACATTTAAACAATACTATATTCCGTGTACAAAAAAACAGCCACTAAATCAGTTATTTATATAAAATATACATTAAAAGCCTGCAAAACATTACATGTAATTGTTAACTCTTGTTTGATAATGTGAATGTATATGTTTGTATGTATGGTGCAGTTCAAAGATGTGAGCTACAAGGTAGTAATGAAAGGCATGACAACAAGTCATGAAAAGGATATATTGAATGGGATAAGTGGATGTGTGAATCCAGGTGAAGTCTTGGCTTTGATGGGTCCCTCAGGCAGTGGAAAAACCACTCTTTTGAATCTCTTAGGTGCTAGAATATGCCATTCCACTATCTCTGGTTCCATCACTTACAATGATCAATCATATTCCAAGTTCTTGAAGAGCAGGATAGGATTTGTGACACAAGATGATGTTCTGTTTCCTCACTTAACTGTCAAAGAAACATTGACATATGCAGCCAGGCTTAGACTTCCAAAGACATACACAAAGGAGCAAAAGGAAAAGAGAGCTCTTGATGTCATCTATGAGCTTGGTTTGGAGAGGTAAATGCTTCAATCCTTAACATTCAAACATTTAAACTAGGGTAAATGATTAGAATTTAATTTTGATGTATTTTCAGTGTAAAAAAGTTTTACACGTGAATTCAATTACGTAGCGCCACATCAGTAAAAATAACTATCTTTCATATTGACTAGATGAATAGTCATCCAAAAGAACGGATGTGATCGCACGTTACAGTGTCAGTGTATCAAAATTAAACTCAAATTATTATGATATTTTTATAAATTTTACACGATCATCTAATCACATCCGTTCGTTTAGATGATCATCTACTAGTCAACATAAAATATAGTTATTTTTGGTCAACATAAAACTACTTTACACCAACCATGCATTGAAATATTTTTGCTGATACCAACACTTCTCTTGATGTTGTAAAATGTGTGTAACATCAATTGACCAATGGGGTAATTACTATAATTTATCCTTCAAATTATTAGGAGTAGAATTCATAGGTGTCATTGTATGATTATAGAAGCAAAATTTTCATATTACATTTATGAATGAAATTAAAACAGGTGCCAAGACACAATGATTGGAGGTTCCTTTGTTCGTGGAGTATCAGGTGGAGAGAGGAAGAGAGTTTGTATTGGAAATGAGATCATAATCAACCCTTCTCTTCTTTTTCTTGATGAACCAACTTCTGGTTTGGATTCAACAACAGCATTGAGAATAGTTCAGATGCTTCAAGACATAGCAGAGGTACTTGCTTTTTTCATTCTTCCTTCAATAATATTGATCAACAAAACAGTTAGATTTTTTTTACATCACATAGCCTTTGATCATGAACATGTTTGATTAATATGGCAGGCTGGTAAAACAGTAGTGACAACAATTCACCAACCATCAAGTAGACTCTTTCACAAGTTTGACAAGTTGATCCTTCTTGGAAAAGGCAGCTTGCTTTACTTTGGAAAAGCATCTGAAGCAATGAATTACTTCCAATCTATAGGGTGTTCGCCTCTTATTTCGATGAATCCGGCCGAGTTCTTGCTAGACCTTGCCAATGGAAACATCAATGATGTTTCTCTTCCATCAGAGTTGGAGGACAGAGTTCAAATGGGAACTGTAGAATCTGAAAGACATAGTGGCAAGCCATCTCCAGCAGTTGTACATGAGGTACTAACATTTTTCTTGGTGACAATTTTGCATGTTTGCACAAATACATTGAAATCATTGACCAATGGCTGAATTTTTGGAGTTAGTCTGTAGTTTTCTTAACAAGATTATGCACAAAATTTGACAGTATTTGGTGGAGGCATATGAGTCTCGCGTCGCGGAAACAGAGAAGAAAAAGATAATGGCTCCTTCCCCTCTTGATGAAGAAGTTAAGTCCAAAGTTCGTAGTTCTAAGAGGGAATGGGGAGCAAGTTGGTATGAGCAATTCTCTATATTGTTCTGGAGAGGAATCAAAGAAAGGAAGCATGATTATTTCAGTTGGTTGAGAATCACACAAGTTCTGTCCACTGCAATCATCTTGGGATTACTTTGGTGGCAATCAGATACTAAGAACATAAAAGATCTGCAAGATCAGGTAAATTTTTTCTGCAAGAACAAAATTCCTAGTCTTTGAAAAAAAGTTATAGCAATAACTAAACCTTGTTGAACTAGATGGATTTGGCTATATAGATCAAACAATGCCAATTGTCATAGTGTTAAGTTACTATGTTACTAATGTGTGCCTATCCACAAACCTAAAAGTAATACTTAGATATTGTTTTTTTCCTCAAGCTTTAACTGACATTTTCGCTATCGAATTTCAGGCTGGACTGCTCTTCTTTATAGCAGTCTTCTGGGGATTCTTCCCTGTATTCACTGCAATATTCACATTTCCTCAAGAGAGAGCAATGCTGAGTAAGGAGCGAGCGGCCGATATGTACAGACTAAGTGCATATTTCTTGGCCAGAACCACAAGTGACCTTCCACTAGACTTGATATTACCAGTACTATTTCTCCTTGTTGTGTACTTCATGGCTGGTTTGAGACTCAGTGCTACTCCCTTTGTCCTCACCATCCTCACTGTTTTCCTCTGCATTGTGGCGGCTCAGGTATGTATCTGCATTGGAAAAGGAAAAACTTTATTTTTATCACTAACATTTTTTACAGTGATTTCAATTTAGCCCTAAAAGCTTTTCTTAGTAGTTCTGTTTATGTGCCTAACATAGAATCCAATATTAGCCTTCATTTCTAAATATGGTTTTTTATGAATTTAGGGACTTGGACTTGCTATTGGAGCAACACTCATGGATTTGAAAAGGGCAACAACTTTGGCTTCAGTAACTGTCATGACTTTCATGCTGGCTGGAGGGTTCTTTGTGCAGGTAAACATATATATCCTTGTTTTTCTCTTTGAATGCAAAACCTTCATTATTGCCTTACACTTTTGTGGTGTCAAGTTAACAAGTTGGTCATACGGATTTTCTTCAATCAAAACATTTAGTTTTAGTCTCTTCCGTTAGTTTGTCTTTGTTAAAATAAAAACATTTGATTTATGTCTGTACATTAGTAATTAACAAAGACAGACTAATGGTATAGTTGAAAACCAAACGTTTTGAATTTTTTTAGACTCAATTCTAATTTCTATGTATAAATTGAGCAATCTACTAGCAGAAGAAGCTAACACTTGATACTAAATTTTGGCAGAGAGTTCCCATATTCATTTCTTGGATCCGGTACATGTCTTTCAATTACCACACCTACAAACTGCTGCTAAAGGTGCAATATGAACACCTAACTCCAGTTGTAAATGGGATCAAAATTGACAGTGGTTTGACAGAGGTTGCTGCTCTAATAGCCATGGTTTTCGGCTACCGGTTCTTGGCTTATCTTTCCTTGCGGCGGATGAAGCTTCAATCCGGAGCATGAGATCATTGATCCAAGCATAACAAGAAGTAGCCTGGATTGGAAGAAAGTGCTTCCATTTTGCATGAAGAGTGATATTGGATGAATGCTCAAATTGTAAAGAGGAATACATTGATGTGTTACTGTCCAAAGTTGTATATATTGATTCTAATTTAGCATGTTCACAACACCAAAAATGCATGCTATATTTTATCATAGGCACATCAATGTCTGTAGAATTCAGGTTTTTTTTTTTTTGGAAACTGTTTTAAGTCTGAAAATGTTAAATAGACTGAAACTTGTGACTAATGTAGTAGAATTAGAGGAGTGTTAACTGTTTGTTGCTACACTTAGTCAAAGTTTCAAACCAAAAGCATAGCTATAATTTGGTCATAAGTTTAGGTCCTTTCACAATAAATTTGGATAGAATTTATGTACATGAACTATTTTTGTAGAATTTAACTTGATAGGTTAACTAATTGAGTCTTTTCTCTTTCTTTCTTCGTTCCTTTTCCTTTGATGGGTGAAAAACAAGAAACAAATTATATAGAACTCATTGATATCATCTCCCTGATATTTAGTTGATTTTCATGATATAATCAAGTCTCATCATGTTCACTTATATGTACAATGAAGCATCATGGTGGTGCCTTGTGGACCAAACTATCCCACAGTTATTTCCTACTAGTGTTCCAGTGCATAAAAGAGAACAGAGAACATGGCAAAATATGCTGCAATTAAACCACCATAAGAAGTGATTGCTCATTCTTGTTAACCATATACAAGAACAACTTAAGTTGAAAATATACAACATTTTTCCATCTTGTGTTTTTTCCAGCAAAGTAACCCCTCAACCAAGGACTCTCCGGCATAGCCATCAAGGCCTTGGTCAAGGGCCAGCCTCTATTCCCCTTCGGCATTGCCATCAAGGAATAGGACTGTGGACAAAAACATCTATTATTGAATATTCTGTTCATCAAGTACAACTAAGTTAGCTCTTTCCATCTTACAGTTAATCACACATTACTTACTGATAAGCTTAGAGCACAAATTATACACCAGAATCAGTGAGTGAAGAACATTTGTAATTCAAACTCAGAAGATCAAATGGAAATCTTGGTGACCATGAAATCAGGTTTCTTTATGGCATGCTAACCACTTCCTTGGAAGCAGTTGCAGTAAGACTCCCATTCTCCAGTCTCCAGGAGAGTTTCCATTTGGCATTCTCAATGACCTTGAACTTCCCATTATATCGTACACTTCCCCATGGTAAATTTTATCATCTTATCAATAGAACAAGAGACAAAGCTGCAGTATTGTAGTATCAGCATTCAGCAGAAAAAAATGGAAAAAATATAGGAGAAAGAAGTTGGCTCCATGGATATGCTGTATGAGAATGTATAAAGCATTAACTGTGTTGGTAAAGAATGATATAAGACATTAATAAGAATGAAGAGTAAGAATACTGTAATGCAGAAGAAGAATGAAAAACTAGTGAGCCACTTTATATGCAGAGTATTAATCTTAGTGCAAGAAACAAATGTATTTGCGGAAAAACAGAATAATGTTGTGTGAGAGAGAAGCAGTTACCTGTGAAGTTGTTGGATTACCAAATCCATCTGCTATCAACTTTAATAGCGCGGATGTGGGAGATTTTGGGCCAAAGCTGTGGATCCTTCTTCTCACATCGATTTCCCAGCAAAGGGCTTTCGTAGACGCTGAGTTTTATTAGAGAGGCAGGCAGCATTTCACCCTCCATATTCTCCAACTTGGGACATCCATCAATAGTTAAATGTTGCAGGGAGGTGAGGTGAGCAAGTCCCTTGCATTCCAACGTCTCCACACTTTGAATCCCATACAGTGTGAGAGACTCGAGGGAGGCAGGCAACCAACCTTCCTTTGGGAGGCACTTCACACACTCACATTCACCGTCAATCCAAAGATGAATAAGCCCTTGAAATTGTGAATTCATGAATGCTGCAGTGCTCACTAGTTTCTCGCAGCAGCTGATGAAAAGAGATCTGAGGCTACGGTGTGGAACCCCTGGAGCACACAAATCGATCTCTGGGCAGCCCACTAATGAGAGACGCTCTAGCTGAGGTGCGGCCATCCATATCGTCGACACGGATTTCATACTCCCACAATTGTTGATAATTAGAAAACGCAGAGACGAAAGAGAGCGTGACACCACAATTGATTCCATCTTTTCACATTTTTCGATTTCAACACTCACGAGATTTGGAAAGGAATCCAACAACGAGAAGGATGTAACTGAATCACAGCTGTTCTCTATTGATAGTTTCTGCAGCGGGTGATGTTGCCCATCCATTTGGAATTCTAGTTTTCTGCAACGCCTTATCATCAACTGTTGTAGTGATGGGGGAATAGCACTCACCGGAAACAATATGTGGGAGGAACAATCTGAGATGCGTAGAGAAGTGAGGCAAATCAGTTGCGTGTTGGTAATGGCCTCCACCACGGACCCCACTAGATGCTTTCCTGAAATTGAAAGCCTGGTAATCGCAAGTGCCCTTGGAACACAACAACTCAGCTCATCGCACTTCTCAATCTTAAGTGATTGCAAAGATGATAGATGAATGGGCAAATCTCCTCTCAACGACGGACACTTCCTTATCATAAGCTCCCTAAGTCGAGGAAATGCATTCAACTCCATTGAACGCCACTCCTTCCAGCAAGGCATTGAATTAAACAAAAGAGTTTCAAGCTTTTGAAATGGTGGTGTCTCCACACAAGATTTATCGTTCTCGTAAAAATAAAACTCAGCACCCACAATCCCCACACTTTCAAATTTTGAAATTTCAAGGTGCTTCAAAGAGGGCAATTGTCCAAGTGAAGGAAGCATACAACAATTCCTGCAACCAAACAGTGTTATTGTGGTGATGTTGCGGTAGGAAGAATGTCCCAACCAATCTGGAAATGTTGTACCCCTGTAACCAAAGATATATAACCCTTTCAAATTAGTGTGAGGTCGTAACTTGTCAAGTATATCTCTTTCCATTTGGGAATCAACTGTATCCTCTTCTTCATTCGAAGACCAAGTTAACGTTATAGAATCAATGCCATCCTTATTGGACATTCTTGCCTCCAAAGCTTCACTGCTGTTCACCATATTCTCCAATTTGCCAATGGAAATTGATCTGTGTAGATCCGCTAGTGCTCCCAATTCTGTGATCTTGTTCTCTTCACGCTTCCCAACAACATAGTCGCTTAAAAACTGCAAATTTTTCAACTTGCTCATGCCTTTTGGCATCTCATGCAACTGAGTCCATCTAATATCAAGATGGCGCAAATTTACAAGGTCTTTCATGCCAACTGGTAGCAATTTCAGATTTCTACACCGATACAACTTCAAGGTCTGCAAATTGTACAGGTTACCCAATGACTCCGGCAATGTCACAATGGCGGTCTCGGACAGATCCAAGTAACGCAAATGAATCAACTCACCAATTGAATCAGGTACTGACTCTAGAGGAAAGCTTTTGAACGACAAGGCTCTCAAGTACTTCAAATGCGACAACAAGATACAAGGTGCGTTTTCCATGTTAAATGGGATCCACTCGTTCAAATTGATTGCAAGAAATGTCCTTGTATGTTTTATTCTGTCACAAACTCCCAAAAGTTTTGAGATTGGATAATTGCCCTTAGCATTATGGGACAAATGACGAGTTTTAACATCAACCTCAACTGCATTCTCAAGCCCTTCCGCCCTAAAATAGAATTCTCCAGCAAACATCATTGCCAAATCATGCACGAGATCATGCATCACAAATTTATTTTTCTTAGTACTATGAGGTTGCAAAAATGATCTCGCAACCAATTCATCAAAATATTCATCACCAACTTCTTCTAAAGTGTTTTTCCCAACTGGTTGTAAAAAATTCTGAGCCATCCATAACAAGATGAGCTCATCTTTATCAAATTCATAATCTTTTGGATACAACGAGCAATAAACAAAGCACTCTTTCAAACATGAAGGAAGAAAGTAATAACTTATTCTTAAAGCCGGAACAACTTTTATCTTGTCATTGGAGAATTTCCATACCTCACTCTTCAATATATGATTCCAATACTCAACATCAGAATTTCCACGCAATAAGCCTCCGAGGGCTTGAGCTGCCAAGGGCAATCCATCACACTTCCTTACAATATCTTTGCCGACTTTTCTCAGAGTTGAATTTTCCATTGAGTCGGTTGAAAGACGTGCATGTTTTGAAAACACTAACCAACAATCTTCGTCAGACAATAAACTTAGTTCACGAGGTGAAACAGTTTGCACCACAGAAGCCACTTTTTTGCTTCTTGTGGTTATGAGAATTTTACTCCCCTTAACCCCATTCTGAAAAGGTTTTAGAAGCCTATTCCAGTCTTCATAATCCTCATTCCATGCGTCGTCTAAGACAACAAAGAATTTTTGTCTTGACAATCTTTCCTTTAAATCATGTTGAAGTAAATTCAAATCTTTCAAGTTACAGGAACTCGAAGTTATTGCCTCAATTATAGTCTTGGTAACCTTAATAACATCAAACTCTTCAGACACACAAACCCAACCTCGAAAATCAAAATTCTCCTTCATCTTTTCGTCATTGTAAACCAATTGGGCCAAAGTAGTCTTTCCTATTCCGCCCATGCCTACAATGGGAATCACAGATATATCACCATCTCCAGTGTCATCACCATCCAACAACAACTTCACTATGGCCTCCTTGTCTTTTTCCCTGCCATATATACTGGATCTTTCAACTAGAGATGTTGTGATCCTCCATGACATGTTCTCCTTAGGAATCTCTCTAAGACCAAGAGTGTCTTTTTGCTTCACAATAGACTCCATCCTCTCAATTATTTCTTCCATCCTGTTTGCTATCTCCCTATCTTGCAAATTGAGATAACGAGAGAAGAAGGTACCTGGATCCTTCTGAGTGGCGGCTTTGGTGAAGACTTCATCCAGCAAGTCATCAGCAACATACATAGCATCTTTGAGACTACCGAGCCAGTCCTTGACAGCTCTCTCCTTGATCTGCTTCTGCTCAGCATCAATGAGAAAGGCTTGAAAAGAATAAAGAGTAGTCTTCAACCTTTCAAGCAGCTTCTGGGTAAGCTTCTTCCCTTTAATCCAGTTGGCAACTTCAGGCGAGGACATCCTGTCAAAAACAACATTAAAAATGGAAGACAGAACAGCTCCACCTACAAGTTCTGCAGCCATGTCTCTCAAGATCAAGTGATATCAGAGGAAAATGAGGAAGGGAAAAGGAAATGGATGTAGTTTGCAGTAAACTCAGTTAATCTCAAAAAAAGTAATAAAATAGATGCAGCAGGTGAAGTATATTATGCTCTGCTGATATTAACTTAAAGATGATTGGTCTTCAAGGCAAGTGGTACTAAAATTATTCATGGAAATTTCCCACTAGTTGGACAAAAGATGTCACTGATGATTTTTTTAATATAAGAGCTTGACTTCACCTACTCCGAAGAAACAATTCTATTTTAAGAGGGTTTTCCTTGGGATGCTTTCTTCCTCAAAAGCTGTTAGATGTGTTCTAAGAGGAAATTTTAAGCCCTTTTTTTTAATGCTCCCTACAACAGCTCTTTAAGTGCAAAATGTTTATGTTTATCAATGCTAAGTATCATCAATATCAATATCCACTTCAACATTTATTTATTTCTCACCAACCATTCACAGTTCTATATACCTAAAACAACTGTTATATACATAATGTTCTGTCTTACATGTGTGATTTCCTTTTGGTATAAAAAATAATAAACAACGAAGTAAAAAAATATTTATCTTTTATACCATTAAAAAATAGTACAATACAATTTTTTTTTTTAAAAAAAATCACTATTCTCGTTTTACTAGACAAAATATAGTGTTAATTCATGTCACATGCATATTTTCCCTTTTTAATTATAGTTTCATCATAAGTCTGTTTTCTAAATAAGACGTTCCATTTCTATTTTGTTAATTATATGTATAAAGATAAAACACAAACAATTTATTTACAACGTAGCACTCTTTTGCACAGAATTTTGTTGTTGCCTGCCTTGGTTTAGATTAGCTTATTCTGTGCCTAAACCAAGGATGTTCAAAATATACTGAAATCTGATTAATCTTTGTTAAGTTGGATTAATCTTAATCCACTATAGAGAATTTCCAACACATTTTATTTTTTATTTTTCTTTTTTGGGATTAATTGAAATAACAAGAACTAAACTACCTTTACAAATCTCTTCATATAACATTGATCATTTACAGTTTACCCTTCACAGCAAATCCCTCCATCCCCAATATAATACAAAAACAAATATACACTTTTTTATTGTCTTGTTCTTCAGTGAAGCAATCCTATAATGAAAATTGAGCTGATACAAAAGTTATCAGAATCTGAGATGTTAACTATATTATGCCTCATGCAAGTACTCTTAACCAACCAAGCAACCTAAGAAGCATGGTATCCATAACTGGTGACCTTTTTCTCCAACTAACCCTGCTTGAAAAACGGATTCAAGATGGAGGCAGGAAATTCAAGCAAAACAAGAACAAAACTCCAATAGTCTGTTTTCTAGCTGTTTCCATTTTCTACTTTTATTTTCGGTGTTCTGTGTTTCTAGGATTCATTGGGGAAAAAAAATAGATGATTAAAATAAAAAACAAAGTCTTTAGAATATAGGAAAATGTTTTATATTATCCTAATTGTATCTTTAAATAAGACAGTGTCTTCTATGATCTCTTAGGAGTAGTTTACATTTTCTTATATTTCATTTTATATTTTTGTATGACAACAATTCATATCAATTTACACAACTTCATATTACTGTCAGCCTGTGTTCTCTCAAACACATAATCTCTAAAACGCTAAACTATATATCTGGATTCCATTATCTACTCTAAAAGTCTTTGAGAAAAGATGCAAACTACATAATAGAAATGTTTATGCATTATTAAGAGAGTGTTTTCTCCATATAAACAGATAAGTCAAACATTAATACATAATAGCACCCATGCTTCTGTATGCAACTATGGCTAACTAGTAGTGGAAATTTCTTGTAACTACTTTTACCCACCAATAATGATGCCATTTGTTCATCTCCCACTTTTTCTTTTCTTTTTTCATTTTTTAAAACAGCGAACGCAAGTTTAATTGCTTGAAGGTTATACTAAAATTGATGTTAGAGAAAAGAGATATATCTGTGTTAGTAATAAGTTGAAACAGTTAATGGTTTGCTGCAATTTGTGTTATTTGATACCAGTAAATTGACAGCAAGATTTATATGCATTTTTTTTTATCATTAGAAAAACTTTCACTCTTCATTCTTTCAATTTAGTCAATCTTCTGATTATTTGGTTGCTACTTGCTAATTTATCACAAAGGTTACTTATTATTAAATTTAACCCTTTTTTTTAATAGTAGAGAACGAACACCATGACAAAAGCTATGGAACTGTAAACAAGCGTAGATTGCTATTGTTATCTTTTCTCTCCAAAAAAGTTGACTTCACACTTAACAAAGTAAAAGAAAGAATGACTTCAACACTTTAATCTTCACCAAATAAATAAGATATTTGCATACCATTTATTAAACTAAGAAATTATTGTTTAAAAGTCAGAAAAATTAAAACATAATATAATTATACCCAAAAAATGGCAAATTTTTGCCACACATTCAGGTGATCAAGTATAATCATTTTAAGCCCCAAAAAAAACAATCTTTACTACTTCCTACTAGTGATCAAGTGCATAAAAGAGAACATGGTTGTATACAACACCGAATATGCCGCAATTAATAAATAGAATCTAAACCACTTTTAGAAACCAAAAAACATTACTTGCCTTATTTTGAGAGAAATAAGCAATAACTATTGTCTACTGATGGTTGTGTCCAAGAACATCTCAAGTATGACAACATCTTTCCATTTTACACTTAATCACACATTACTCACTGACATTATGACATATGAACTTCTAAAAGGAAAGGAAAGCATAGAGCACAGATAGTGAGTGAAGAACATTTGTAATTCAAACTCAGAAAAATGGGGATCTCAGTGACCAACTGATCATGATATCAGGTTCCTTTCCTGCTTCTTGACCACTTCTTTGGAAGTAGTCCCAGCACAAACTCCCATTCTCAAGGACCTTGAACCTCATAAAGAACTTCCAATTACAACGCCTATAATTCTAATAATGAGCAATGCCTTCTTTGCTTATGGCAGCCTCAGTCTACGGTTCTGCTTTTGGATAAGCAATATTAAATTGAGTTTCCCATATGAGCTGTAGCCTTCAAGGCTATACCATACACTTCCCAATGGTAGATTTTATCATATTATCAACAGAACAAGAGGAAAAGCTTTCAGTGTTGTATAAGACTTGAGTGTACAAGTTGTCAGCAGCAAAAGTTACTTGGAAAAAGATACAAGAAAGAAATGATGAAATGCAGGTGCTTACTAGTTCAATGATTGCACATCCTTGCGCACAGCAAAAGCAATTCCTTGACTGCAGAAGTTCTCTTTGTCTGCACAGGAAAACTATATGAGAATGTAAACCATGCATGTAAGGAATGATATGACACATTGACAGCACTAACAGCAGTAAGGAGTTAGATTTATACCTTTACTTTGATCCACTATGAAAGTTCCCTTTGTCGACACTGGATAACTTCAGCTCTAGAATCAGCTTTACAAATTCGAGTTACTCTACAATGCGATGTACATTTTGATATCTTGTCTTCCGATCTACTTGTAGCTGTTAAATTAGGGTTACAATTTATAATGCCCTCTTTTACTGATTATATTAAAAACTATATCATAAAATCTTTAGGTCTTACGTGTATATATCCTATAAGAAGATTTGCCCATTCTCAATCCTCCCCTAGAATTTGCACAGGCTTATGAGTTCTCAGTTTAGTTGTTTCATTGTAGGACCTTGTTAATTGCACTGCTTGACTTGTGCTGTGAGAAGGAAGGGATGGCGGCGGAGAAGAATCAACGATATTTTTTGGTGGTAATGCGTAAAAGGATCTGCGGGATCGACCACATGAAACTGATAACACCCGAGGAGGAGAAGGCTGTGGATTGGGAAAATCGACCACATGCTTAGCTTGCTTCAAAGGTGATGCTTCCCTTTTTAAAGAGGACTACATTGATGGGTTACTGTCCAAACTTGTATATTGATTATAAATTTAGCATGTACAAAACACCAAATTGCATGCTAGATTTTATCATAGGCACATCAATGTCTTTTTAGTATTAAGAATTTAGTTTTTTGGAAACTGTTTCAAGTCTCTGAAAATGTTTAATTGACTGAAACTTGTGACTAATCTAGTGGAGGTAGGAGTGTTAACTTAGTCAAAGTTTCAAACCAAAAGCATAGCTATGATTTGGTCAGAAGTTTAGGTCCTTTCACAATAAATTTGGATAGAATTTATGTACACTAGAATGAGACCCGCGCGATGCGCGGGATGGTAAATTAATGATTGTATATAATAAATATTAAAAATTATTATATTTTGTAGAAATAAATTAAATATGTGTAAATTGAAACTAAATTTAAAAGGTGTTTTATTTTATATAATTTGTAGTACAAAAGATTTGGATGTTGGAGTTGTACAAAGTGACATTTTTATTTAGTGGCTTGATTTTTGCATTTGTTTTAGTTGATGGACTTAGTCATCTTATGTGGCGCTCGTCCTCCTTTTTTTTGTTGGTTGTTAGAGTTGGTGCTTTCTTCTTTTTGTCGTACGTTCTTGCGAAAACATGTTCTTTATGAATTGTTGAGTTTAATACACTTTCTATTTTGTTATTTGGTTCCATCTTTGTATGTATGTTCTTCTTTTGAAGATGTCTCTTGAATTTGTATGGTTTTCTTTCTCCTTAATCTCTTGATGGGGTGGTGCTTCAATGTCATTATTTTTCTGAAATGTCATTAGATTTGAAGCAGTTGTGCCCAATAAGTTTTTTGTGTCGCCATCAAATAGTACAAAAGTTGTTGTAACACTTTGATGTAAAACCTTTAATTGAATTCTGAACCTAAAATAAGTATTGGGCTAGCAACTAATAATTTGATAGATGAGATTATGAAAAGCATATAGAGTTACCTTATTGTTGGATATTGTTGTGTTTGATTACATGTGCCACAAATGTAGTTGTTTCTTTTTTTATATGCTTTTTTCTGACACTTTTTACATTTAACATAGTTGCTAAAATTGTGATGATCTTTTCCTATTCCAATATTCAATTTATGTTATCATTAGGTATATGGTATTTGAGTAAATATGAATGTATGATGCATGTTGTGATTTTTTTTTTGTCATACCTGATCATCAGATTCTCATTGCAGTTTGGAAATAAAATTTTTTGTGCTAAATTTGATGTTATGTGAAGGAATAGTGATAAGAGACTTATATATGTAGTTTAAATGATATAGAATTTAAATACTTATAACGTAAAATTTATTATGATTAATAATATTATTATTATGACATTTGTAATATGAATGTTTATTACCTTTAGTGAGTTATTTATAAAAATTAATAAATTAATTGTTGCGGTTATAAATTTATTGTTTATAATAAATATAAGAATATAAATTCAATGTATTTGGAGGTTATAAATTTATTGGATTCTATTTTTTAGTTTTTTATTTGTATCTAATATGAAAATGTATGTCTAATATCATATTTTTTGGTTTCGTTTTGATACTCTTTTAATAAATTTGTTTTTTTTTAGTTTTCAAATATTCTTTTCAAAATTTATATTGGTAAAATAAAATAGAATTTATTTTTAATAGTAAGTAAAAACTACAATAGTAGTTCTTTGTACCTAGTGTTACTTCTAAAAATTAAAATGATTATTTTTTTTACCAAAAATACAGAGACTCGAACTCGCGACCAATATGGGAGACTATGCCATTTGAGGTATAACTCATTGACAAAAATTAAAATGATTATAATAAACATAATTATAATAATAAAATATAATTTTTATTTTTTAAACTTTTAATTTATAAATTGATTGTTGCGGTTATAAATTTATTGTATTGTTTATAACGGTAAGATATAATAAATATAGGAATATGAGTTCAATGTATTTGGAGGTTATAAAGTTATTGGATTCTAATTGTTAGTTTTTTATTTGAGTATTTTATTTTTTTTGCTGATTTGGAAATAATAGTTGATTTGGCAAGAATTGAGTGGTTGATTATAAAGTTGTGCCAAATAAGCAATATTATTGACATGGCATTAGTAGAAAAAAAGAAATGTCTCAAAAGTAATGTGGTGCATGCTTATGTATCTACTTTTATATATTAAGAATAGATGGATTATTTTTGTAGAATTTAACTTGGAAGGTTTACTAATTGAGTCTTTTCTCTTTCTTTCTTCGCTCCTTTTACATTGATGGATAAAAAGAAGAAACTAATTATATAAAACTCATTGCTATTATCTCTCTGATGTTTAATTGACTGATTTTTTTTAAAATAAAGAATAATATCACTATTTTTCAGTTATACCTTGAAAAAGCAAGCATTTGGTGAGATAATAGATTTACAATATATAGTATATCGTATTAGGTTGTCAATACAATTATGCATCAAATGTCAAGTTTGTTGACTTTGATTATATAATCAGGCCTCATCATATTTACTTATATGTACAATTAAGCCTCATGGTGGTGCCTTGTGGACCAAACTATGACATACTTATTTCCTACTAGTGTTCCGGTGCATAAAAGAAAAGAATAGAGAACAAAATATTAAATTGAAATAATATATGATACTTTGCTGCATATTTCATGGCATGCAACATATGAAGCACTCGAAGATACCTCTGAACAGCATTGCAGCTGAATATTCAAAAGGAATTTCCGAATCCTGTAACTTGTAACTATTACGAACGTTATCGTTCTGATTTTATTAGTTAGTATTTAACAGTATATAATTAATATGTTTTAAGAAGCAAAATTAAATTAGACAATATATGTATTTATATATAATATATGATGATTACTTTAGTGACTAATTTTTAGTATGTATATAGTAATTTTGATAAAAATTATATATAAATATTCTATATTCCATTATAAAAAACTTTCAAAGAGTTCTCACTTAAATTAATATATTTTAAACTAATAATTATTTAAAAAGATACATTGTTCCTACCTAAAGTCCCTTCGGCAAAGCCATCGAGACCTTAGATAAGGCCTAGCCCACCACTTCTTCGGCATTGCCATCAGAGCAAGAGAGCTAGGGGATCAAATATTTCAATACTTACACCATTGTTCTATACATACTTATATTCGTACACCATTGATCAAACTAAGCCATATGCTACCCTCTAATCATGTCAAATTGGCATAAATTCACACTTTAGAAAAAAAAAACTAAGATAATAATTAAACCAAACTAAATATACTACTAAAACAAATATTCAGTCCATTATTTATATATTTTTCTTGCTTGAATAGTCTCCTCCTCTTTTCGTACATTTTCTTTGGTCCAATAAAACGCACATATTATGTTATAGTTCCTACATAAAACATTAATTAAAATAGAATAACTACCATGATTAAATAATTCAAAGAGTTTAGAGTAACAATTAAATAATTTTTAGAATAGTAAAAAAACCACATACGATAATCAGTTATGTCATGTATACTCTTTCTTGTTAGATTTTCTCCTCTAGCTCTTTTCTCCTGGCGTTCAAAAAATTTTTGAGAGTGACTAACAACTTGTGCATAAGTTCTTGTTTTAACATATTCACTTGAAATTCTTGACCATTGTTTTCCTAATTCTTCGTAGCCTTGGAGAAACAACCTGCGAAAGAGATAGTTTGATATAATGAATGATTAGCAGATTTAATAAGAAAGTTCTTTCTGTCTGACTTTTAAACGACAAACATATAATTAATACATACTTGTGCTCTTGTAAAGTCCAATGAACTGTTTGTTGCCGTTTATTGTTGTCACTAGAAGCCACAGGTAAAGGTTGGTGTTGGATTATGTTACTGTTGCCATGTCGATTTTGTTCTCTTGTTGCCCCTGACATGGCTGATAAAGGTAAGGTAATTTGCATTGGCACTGCCATGTCTGTTGCGGCCTCCATTGTCTCCATCCTACCATGATAATATTACCAAGATGTATTTACATAACAGAGAAACAGAATATCCATATATGTGTTTGGGCAAAAAATAAATAAAGAAATAAAAAGAGAATGAAAATATTTATATTATCCTAATTGTATCTGAAAATAAGACAGTATCTTATATGATCTCTTAGGAGTAGTTAACATTTTCTTATATTTCATGAGTTTAACTTTATATTACTATCAGCTTGTGTTCTCTCAAACACATAATCTAGAAAAAGCTATGCTATATATCTTGATTCCATTATCTACTCTAGTATTGTGTACTAAAAGTATTTGAGAAAAGATGCAAGCTACATAATAGAAATGTTTATGCATTATTAAGAGAGTGTTTTCTCCATATAAACAGATTAGTCAAACATTAATACATAATAGCACCCATGCTTTTACCCACCAATAATGATGCCATTTATTCATCTCCCACTTTTTTTTTTTTTCATTTTTTAAAACAGCAAACGCAAGTTTAATTGCTTGAAGTTTATACTAAACTTGATGTAGAGAAAAGAGATATATCTGTGTTAGTAATAAGTTGAGACAGTTAATGGTTTGCTGCAATTTATGTTATTTGATACCAGTAAATTGGCAGCAAAAAATTTATATGCATTTTTTTTTATCATCAGAAAAACTTTCACTCTTCTCTTTCTTTCTTCGTTCCTTTTTCTTTGATGGGTGAAAACAAGAAACAAATTATATAGAACTCGTTGATATCATCTCCCTGATATTTAGTTGACTTTCATTAAATAATCAAGTCAGATCATGTTCACTTATATGTACAATGAAGCATCATGGTGGTGCCTTGTGGATAAAAGAGAATAAAGAACATGGCAAAATATGCTGCAATTAAACCACCATAAGAAGTGATCGCTCATTCTTGTTAACCATATACAAGAACAACTTAAGTTGAAAATATACAACATTTTTCCATCTTATGTTTTTTTCCGGCAAAGTAACCCCTCAACCTAGGACTCTCCGGCATAGCCATCAAGGCCTTGGTCAAGGGCCAGCCTCTATTCCCCTTCGGCATTGCTATCAAGGAATAGGACTGTGGATAAAAACACCAATTATTGAATATTCTGTTCAAGATGTTGCCATCAATTATTGAATATTTAGAGTAGCCACCTGTGAAGATGTTGATGATGAGTCCAATGAGGCGGTGGAGGTGGTGGTGTTGCATTGACGATGGGAATGGAGAGAGGGCTGTGTTCCAATGGGGTAGCAGGCACAGGTATCATCATGTTCTCAGGATAACCGTTTTTTATGTCATTAACGTCGGTCATCAGTTTCAAGAATCGTTCTTGCAGCTGTGCCGGAGTCTTCCCAGGGAGGCGAGCGGCCACAGTTTTCCAGCGATTGTGTATAGCATCCTGGAAACAATTGGAGATAACCGACTCAAAGGCTTTGTTCTCCTCCCAAGTCCAGACCTGAGGATGCGGTTGAGATTGAAGTGGTTGATGACCACCCACTGCGGATATCATCTCTAACCGTGGTTGATAACCCCAAGTGTCATTGAAAAACTGATCTGTCATCTTGCTTATATCCATCTGCGACTTGGATTGATGCTGAGACTGAAGCGGAGATTCTTGCTGAGGCTGAGGCAGAGGCAGAGGCAGAGGCTGAGGCTGGGAGCAAAACTGAGGCGGAGATTCTAGCTGAGCAAGACTTGGATTAACATGGACGTCAATAGCACATTGCTCTTCCATGTTCGTTGTATGCGGCTGGAGCTGAGGCTGAGGCTGAGGCTGAGAATGCTTGGTAGCTTCCGTCTCCTTCCAATTCTCTTTCGTATCCATCATGAAAAAGGCATCCAGTTCCTCTTTCATCTTTTCTGGGTTATCCTCTATATCCATCTTTGAAAGGATGTCATCCCAAGAATGCATTAAAAGAGCATCTAGCTCCTCTTCAGTCATTGCTGCAATCATTCTGCGTTCTGTAGGTCAGTTTCTTGGTTCTTCTTCTTCTTGGTTCTTCTTCTTCTTAGTTTCTTGGTCAGTTTCTTGGTTTAATTTTGTGTTTGGTGTAATCCTAATAACACATTTATAGAACCCTCACTTTAGATTAGAGTTGTTTAGATTAAATTAAATTCAGAGACGAAAGCCAGTGGAAGAAGCGTATGAGTTGAAAGTAAAGAAGGCTTACAGGCAGAGGAGGCAGGGACTTAGGTTGAGGCGAGAAATGGCTTGATGAAGTACCTCTCAAGTGCAGGTATCATTAGAGCCAAAAGATATCATTTAACTCATGACTGTCATGATTCCGTGGGTTCCTCAATTGCCTCAAAACAAACTTGTAGGTATTCTTGGTTCTTCTTCTTCTTAGTTTCTTGGTCAGTTTCTTGGTTTAATTTTTTGTTTGGTTTAATCCTAATAACACATTTATAGAAACCTCACTTTAGATTAGAGTTGTTTAGATTAAATTAAATTAAGGGAACTTCCACAAAATTTCATTTGGTTCGAAGATTTTTTCTCTTCACATTTAATATAAACTTCACTTTTTAAATTAAAGTGGTTTAGATTACATTAAATTATGGATAAAATCCAGAAAGATCTCATCTTCAAAATTTTATTTTAGAATCTTTTAATTTTTGTATAATGTAAATTTGGAAAATTTTAACTAAATAAAGAAATTCTTCTAATAGGATGTCGAGCTTCTTTTCTAGCTTGATGAAGTGAAGTTAATCACAGCAGCTTTTCGAACCCGAAAGAGATGAAAGCGAGTGGAAGAAGCATATGAGTTGAAAGCAAAGAAGGCTTACAGGCAGAGGCAGGGACTTAAGTTGAGGCGAGAAATGGCTGATGAAGCCTTCCATTCTTGACAGCTATGAATTTAAAGAATGATAATGTAGGATTTGTTTTTTTTGGTAGTTCTTTTCTAGTTCTTGATCTTATTATGAAACAAGCTCTTCCGTGACTGTCTGCCTTCTAATCAAAAATTGATTTAAATTTGTTTTTTAAAAGATATATTTTTCAATGTAAAATGAAAATTTAAAGTCTAGATTTTATTAGAGAAATCACATTATTAACTAATTTTGTTAAGTTTAAATAAGTAAAAAAAGTAAGAAAATAAATAAATCTTAAAATAATTTTATTTTTATGCACATGTGATGAGTTTGGAAAACTCTAAATTAATATTTGTGATGACTAAACATTATTAATTACAAAATTATTATTCTGATTTTCATTTAACATATTTTGATTAATAATTTTGTTACAGGTTTTATGCTGGGCCGGGAAATAAGTTTCTGACTTAAGCCCAATAAGCAGCCTTGTTGCATGCTTTATACTATGAGGCTGAAACTTTATATTAATGGGCCAGAGTAAATATGAATGTTGCAAGCCCAACCAAATGCTTTGTTATTTGCTTCCTATGCTTGATCCGTTACACAAATTTATCAGGAAAGCAAATGCTTATCAAATGGGCCAGCTTTGATCATATTGTCACAAGCCCAAAATTATACTAAAGAGAATAGCTTCCATGTTTGGTCCGAATCAAAAGGAAAATGAAAGCATAGTGATTCCAACGGAACCAAGCTCTAACAAAGTGATGGATTTCAAAATCTATTACATTGTTAATTAATGCATGGGGAACATGAGAGAGAAAAATTCAGCTGAAGTGATTGATGGCTATTATGTCAAACACGCCACTCTATGTTAGGGGAGTAAAAGCAAGCTATTCAAATTAATTTGCTTAACCACTTTGCTTTTATTCAGATTCTTTTCATTCTCTCTCATCTCTTTCTTCTTCTCTAATTTGGTCCTTGTCCAGGAAACAATGGATGCCGTGTTCTTCAACGAAGAAAAGGAAAGAGAAGTATGCATCAAGACCATCAAGCTAATGATGGCAAGAAAACATACCAAAAGAAAGATGAGCTGTGGCTAAGATGCTTACCAAATGTGGTTAGAATTGGTGAAGCTATCTTGAGCCTCTCATGCTCAAAAATGGAAGATGAAGATTTGGCCAAGAGGAAGATTCTTGTAGCATGGCCTGTCTTCGATTCTGATCAACCACCACAGGGAGTAGCTAGAGTGGCGAAGTGATGGTTGAAGGCAGAGTTTGAAGCAGATGAGGTCATCATCATCATGAGACATCAAGGGCCAGAAATCCATCTTGGAGAGGAAGCCAAGGATGGAGAGCCCGGATTGATGAAGGTTGATGATCAAGAAAGGACTAGAGGTAATTGCATGTTGGTTAATGCATGGTTATCTCTTCTCTCTCTGTGTGGCCGAACCGGTTCTGTGTTTGTTGAAGGAGGAAGAAGTTGGTTCGGTTTTGGCTTCAAGTGTGGAGGCTTTCCTCTTCTTTAAAAAGGGGGAACAACCACTGTTTGAAGCAAGGAGAAAATTTGAGAGTGCAAGGCACAGAGTTCTCAGAGCTACCTGAGCTAACAGTTTTCTCTTCTCCTTCAATGTTCTCTGTTTTGTAATTTTCTGTTTAATTTTGTCATGTCTTGAGTCTCATGGAAAAAGGCAAACAGTGAGGTTTGTAATGAAAAAGCCATAGAGCGGAAAAAGGCAGAGAGTGTAAGATTAAAAGAAAAAAGCCATAGATGTCTTAGAGTTCCTTTGTTCATCTATGTTGTGTATCATGATTCTGTGGGAATCCCCTTGTAAGTTGGGTTAGCACTTTACAAAGTTGTAACAGATTGATCATAGTGAAATTCCATCATTTTTGTGATGGAGACTGGATGTAGGCTGCACTGCACTTAGCAGCCGAACCAGGATATATCTTGGTGCAATCTTCTTCTCTTTCTACTCCATTTCTGTTTTCTACTAATCAGGAGCAAAAGCCAGAATTATCTCGGGTCCAGTGACGAGACAAAACAAAAAATCTCGTGGCAAGGGACGAGACAAAACTGAGTTGCTCGTGTCCAGTGACGAGCAAAAACAGAAAAGTTTCTTCTGAAGTTCAGCAAGTGTTAGCTTCAAAAAAGGGGGCTAAGATTCAACCCCCCTTCTCTTAGCCACTGAAACCATCAATTGGTATCAGAGCTTGGTCTCAAAGAGATCAAGCTTTGCAGCTTGGAGTAAAGATCCTCATGGGAGAAAACAGTGGCACAAATGTGTTATCATACAATCTGGCTGAAGGTCAATCAAGCAACAGACCTCCCCTCTTCAATGGGAAAAATTATACCTATTGGAAGGAGAGGATGAAGATATTTGTACAAGCCGTGGATTATAGACTTTGGAAGATCATCTTGGAGGGTCCTAAATTTCCAACTACCACAAATGCTCAAGGTGTAGTCTCTCTTAAACCAGAAGCAAGCTGGACCGAGGAAGATAGGAAGACGGTGGAGTTAAATGCCAAGGCAACCAATCTGCTCAACTGTGCTATCAGCTTTGAGGAATACCGACGAGTATCACGATGCACAACGGCAAAGGAAATCTGGGACAAGTTACAAATCACTCATGAAGGAACTACCATTGTAAAGAAGACTCGGACAGACATGTTAAATAGGGAATATGAAATGTTTGCAATGAAGGAAGGAGAGTCCATCGATGAACTGTTCGAACGGTTCAATATCATCACTGTTGGCTTAGATGCTCTTGGAATCACACATTCAGAATCTGTGCTAGTGAGAAGAGTGTTAAGATGTCTCACAAAAGAGTGGGAAACAAAAGCTTTAATTATTTCTGAGAGTAGTAATTTAGATTCCATGACACTTGATGATTTGAGAGGAAATCTTCTTGCTTTTGAAAACTCCTATTTGAAAAAAGAGTCAAAAAAGAAAGGAATTGATTTTTCTTCTGTGACTAACCCTCTGGATGATGAATCCAGTGATAACTCTTCTGAAAATGAGTTTGTGTTGTTTGCAAAAAAATTCAGGAAAATGGCAAAGCTCAAAGGCAAAGGCAGCAGCTCAAGGAGGACGAAGAAAGACCTTAGCAAAGTGACTTGTTTCAATTGCAAGGAAATGGATCATTTCAAATCTGATTGTCCAAAGTTGAAAAAAGAAGAGAAGCCGAAAAAGGTGAAGAAGAAGGGACTGATGGCTACATGGGAAGATTTGGAAAATGAATCTAATGATGATGATGAAGAGTCCGAGACCAAATCACAGCACTGTCTCATGGCAAATGAGATAGATCAGGTATCTTTTCAAAACTCTAACACGGAAGACCTTCATCTCATGATAGATCACCTTTCTGAAAAAATAAGATGTTTTCTAACTGAGAACCAAGATCTTGAACAGCAAAATTTCATTCTTAAAGCTGAAAATGATTTTCTCAAAGAAAAACTAAGAGAGGCCGAAACTGCTTGTGATCTTGTGGAAGAAAACAAGTTGTTAAAAGCCCAAGTTAGAAGCTGTGAAAGTGATCATTCTGTTCTTGCATATGTGAACTGTTTTAAGCAAAATGAAGAGTTGCTCAAAGAGGTTAAAAGACTTAAAGATGACTTAGCCAAGTTCACCCAAAGTTCTGAAAATTTGAACCAAATCTTGGCTAGTCAAAAACCTCTTTATGATAAAGCTGGGTTGGGATTTTATAAATCTGAAAAATCACATTTTGAAAATATTGCCTCATCTTCAAATGATGTAACATATCAAGACCCAACTCACTTTAACAAAAATACAACTCCAAGATTTTGTAGAATGTGCAACCGAAGTGGTCATTTCCCAGTTCAATGCTTCTTTGGTGAAAGAATGATTGGTGACAAAGTTTACAAAGTTGTTTTTGATTACAATGATTTGGGACATAAGAGATGGTTTGACGTGAAAGGATCCAAGAAAATTTGGATACCTAAGGTCACTTGAGTGTATTTTGTAGGTCTGTCTAGCATCCAAGAAAAAGGAAAATATGTGGTACAGGGATAGCGGATGCTCTAGGCATATGACCGGAAAGACAACCTTCTTCATAAAGCTTGATGAATATGATGGAGGACTTGTTACCTTTGGTGATGATGCAAAAGGAAAAATAGTGGCTGTTGAAAAAGTTGGTAAAAACTTTTCTTCTTGTATAAATGATGTGCTTCTTGTAAATGGTTTGAAACATAACTTACTTAGTGTTAGTCAATTGTGTGATTTAGGTTTTGATGTTATCTTTAAGAAGTTTATTTGTTTGGTTGTTTGTGAGAAAACTGGGGATGTTTTATTTGAAGCTAAAAGATGCAATAATGTATATGGATTAACTCTTGAGGATTTAAAGGAACAAAATGTAACATGCTTCACCTCTCTTGAATCTGAAAAATGGCTTTGGCATAGAAAGCTGGGACATGCTAGCATGTACCAAATTTCTAAGCTAGTCAAAAAGAATTTGGTTAGAGGAATTCCAAACATCAAGTTTGATAAGGACCTTACTTGTGATGCTTGCCAATTGGGCAAACAAGTAAAATCCTCCTTTAAATTAAAGGATGGAATTTCAACAAAAAGGCCTTTGAAAATGTTACATATTGATCTTTTTGGTCCCACTAGAACTCAAAGTTTGGGAGGTAAACATTATGGTCTTGTTGTGGTTGATGATTACTCTAGATTTGGTTGGGTACTTTTCCTTGCTCATAAGAATGATGCATTTTATGCTTTTTCCACCCTTTGTAAGAAAATTCAAAATGAAAAAGATTTGAAAATTGCTCATTTGAGAAGTGATCATGGAAGAGAATTTGAAAATCAAGACTTTGAAAAATTCTGTGATGACTTAGGGATTTCTCATAATTTCTCATGCCCTAGAACACCCCAACAAAATGGGGTGGTTGAAAGAAGGAATCGAAGCCTTCAAGAAATGACTAGGGCCATGCTATGTGAGAATGAAATTCCTAAATTTTTGTGGGCTGAAGCTGTGAATACAGCATGTTATATTTTGAATAGAACAATCATTAGGAAAGGATTAAAGAAAACTCCTTATGAGCTATGGAAAGGAACCCCTCCAAATCTTAAGTACTTTCATGTTTTTGGATGCAAATGCTTTGTACTTAATAATAAAGAAAATCTTGGAAAATTTGATCCAAAATCCTATGAAGGAATGTTTGTTGGATATTCCACCACAAGCAAGGCTTATAGAGTTTATCTCAAGGAACATAGGACAATAGAGGAATCCATACATGTTACTTTTTGTGATTCTAACTTAATTCCCAGTACTGTGATAGATAATGATTCAGATGGAGAAGAAGCTGGAACAAGCAAAGAAAATCCCAAATCTGTCCAGAATGAAGAATCTGCCAGTCCAGTTTTATCTCGTCAGATTGAAGGAGAAACTTCCAATTTGTCTCCTGAGCAGGGACGAGAAACTGAAACAGTGAGACCACCAGAAGTTCATCAAAGCTCAACACCTGTCCGAAAGCCTAGAGAATGGAAGTCTATGAAGGGTTACCCTCATGATTTCATCATTGGTGATCCCTCTCAAGGAGTAACAACACGATCATCCACCAAAAGGCCAACCGAACCTAGCAATCTTGCTCTCTTATCACAAATAGAGCCTAACAATGTCAAACAAGCTCTTGAGGATCCATCATGGGTCAAAGCAATGCAAGAGGAGCTTGCTCAATTTGATAAGAATAAGGTTTGGACATTAGTACCTCAACCGGATGGTAAGAAGGTAACGGGTACTAAGTGGGTTTTTAAGAACAAACTTGGTGAGGATGGACAAGTTGTTCGTAACAAGGCTAGATTAGTGGCCCAAGGTTACGATCAAGAAGAGGGTATTGATTTTGATGAGTCTTTTGCTCCGGTGGCTAGAATGGAAGCAATTAGGTTGCTTCTTGCCTACGCTGCCCATAAGGGTTTCAAAATGTTTCAAATGGATGTTAAGTGTGCATTCCTTAATGGTTTTATTGATAGGGAAGTGTATGTGGCTCAACCCCCCGGTTTTGAACATAAAGAATTTCCAAATCATGTTTTTAAGTTAACTAAGGCTCTTTATGGTCTTAGACAAGCTCCAAGAGCTTGGTATGAAAGGCTTAGTGCCTTCTTGTTGGAAAATCATTTTCAAAGGGGAACCACCGACACTACCTTATTCATTAAAGCATCTAATGATGATATTCTTCTTGTTCAAGTTTATGTTGATGACATTGTATTTGGTTCGGCCAATGTCTCCTTGTGTGAAGAGTTTGGAAAACTCATGACTAGTGAGTTTGAGATGAGTTTAATGGGAGAGCTTACTTTCTTTCTTGGCCTCCAAATTAAGCAAACTCCTAGTGGTACTTTTATTCACCAAGGAAAGTATGCAAAAGAACTTATCAAAAAGTTTGGTCTAGAAAACTCCAAATCAATGGGCACTCCTATGCATCCCAATACTAAACTTGAAAAGGATGATGATGGCCAAGATGTGGATGAAACAAGGTATAGAGGAATGATAGGTTCACTCATGTACCTTACCTCCTCTAGACCGGATATAGTCCAAAGTGTGGGTGTATGTTCAAGGTTTCAATCACATCCAAAAGAATCCCATCTTACGGCTGTTAAACGCATCATTAGATACATTAAGGGAACTTGTAATTATGGATTATGGTATCCTAAATCTGATGACTTTTGTGCAGTAGGGTTTTGTGATGCAGATTATGCGGGAGATCGGGTGGATAGGAGGAGCACCTCCGGCATGTGTTGCTTCCTTGGAAGCTCACTCAACATGTGGTCAAGCAAGAAACAAGCCACAGTGGCTCTATCCACTGCTGAAGCCGAATATGTTTCCGCATCTGCTTGTTGTTCACAATTAATTTGGTTAAAAACACAATTGGAAGATTACAAATTAAAAATCAATAGTATACCCTTATTTTGTGATAATATGAGTGCTATAAACATTTCAAAAAATCCTGTTCTGCACTCAAGAACTAAGCACATTGAGATAAAGTATCATTTTATTAGGGAACATGTGCAAAAGGGTACTATTGATATTCAATTTGTAAAATCTGAAGACCAAATTGCTGATATTTTTACAAAACCTCTCTGTGAAGACAGATTCTGTACCTTGAGAAAAAGTTTGGGAATGTTTGATTTGAATTTCATCGAAAATCTGTGAATTTGTGACTATGTTCAGTTTTTGCTCGTAGGTTTGGACGAGATGAAAATAAATGGCACAATGGAAGAGCTGTGGTCTAGGGGGAGGCAACGCAGAATTCAAAATTTAATGGGCCCCGCCAAAATTCCATGACCCCACAATAACAGTTTTATCTCTCCATACAAATAAAAATCTTTTTCCTTGTGTCACCATATCTTCTTGGAAGTAGTTAGTGTCAAATCAAATCCTACTCTCCATCTAATCCCTTGATTTGAGGCAACCACTATTTAGTTTTTGATTTCAAAAGTTAAAAAGGGAAATCACTTTTTGTGTAATAACCGCCCATAATGGTCATTAACCGCCCTCTAATGATCATTATTTCCATCATTCTCTCTCTCCAAGCCACATTTAATGCTTCATCACCTTGCTTCTCTCCCACTCCACTCGGTTATCAACCACACCCCTTCATATTCTCATTCCTCCATTACTATGAAAAAGAAAACCGCGCCTAGAAAGAGTGAGAGAATCCTTCTTTCTCAGAAACCATCAACACCTCAAACCCACACTCATATCCATATTCATTCAACCTCATCATCGTCTCTCTCCCCACCATCAAAACGAACCACCACCATGAGAAAGAAGGTTATTGCTCACAAGAGCTCAGGCCGAGGAAAGAACAAACAACCTGCAGTTGAAGAAGAAGAGCAAGAATCTCATACCTCTCCTACTCCTTCTCCTCCTCCCTCATCACCGAAGAAGACAACCCCCGGAAAAGGCTCAAAGAAAGATCAAGGGTTTGCACTAAATGACACAACCGAACCTGCGAACTTGGAATCCATGGAATTCCGAGACAAGTTTCGCAAGTCTCACTCTCACTTTGATCCAAGCAGGTTTAACTCATGCACCTCATATGAGTTCCACAAAGAGGTTGTGGAGAAACGCCATCTGTGCACTACATATCTTGTCAGTCTCGACAATCTCAAGAACACCAACATTCCCTCTCTATTTGAACTTCTCAACTGGAAACCTCTGCTCCTTATCAAAAAGCCAGTGTACCCAGGTCTTGTTCGAGAATTTTATGCTAACATGCGGCTCATCGATGGCACCCTTCATTCCTATGTCAAAAGGGTTCAAATAGCCCTTGATGCTGAGACAATTGGAGCGGCCCTGGGCTTCAAGGATGAAGGACCGCGAGCATACATGGTGGAGAAATGGGACACACAAGTCGGCATTTCTCACAAAACTGTTCTTCAGCACATTTGCACAAACCTTTCCGGATTGCATGGAACCACTCCAACTCACAAAGCTCTTGGACCGGTCAATTCCTTGCTTCACCGCATCATCACTCATATTCTGACTCCCCAAAGCGGCTCACACAACCGAGTAACATTTTCTGACTGTCTCATACTGTTTGCTTTGGTTACCTCTACTCCTATCTCTTTTGGTTATATTATGATTAGACACATGTGGGATTCCGTTAAAAGCACCAGAAAGGCTAATCTGCCTTATGGTATGTTTTTAACTGGAATATTTGAGTACTTTAAAGTTGATTTGTTGAATGAGAAAGTAGAAAACGATGTGTCTACAATCCGTGGTGGAGGCATGACTAAAGAAACCAAAGGGAGAAAATCGGACAGTGAACATGAAGGAACGCCAGAATCTTCCAAAACAATCAGGTCCTTTCAACAGATCTTGGGAGAATTCTCAAACATGGCTGACATGATGTTTCGATCTCATAAAGAATCCCGGAAGCAGGCTTATGAGAATGAGAAAGCTTGGAAAAACTGCAAAGAAAGGGTCAACTTGATGCTGGAACATCTTAACAAGGATTTGGGAGAAGAAAGTGAAGGAGGCGCTGAAGAAGAGGACATGCAATTCTCTGATGATTAGTGATTTCTTTTCTGTTTGATATTGGCTCCATTAGGCTCAATCTCTTTTTGTATAAGCATGACTTGATACTCACTGCTTTAGGATAATCTTTAGGATGCTTTGATAACACTTTTGCTATTTTATATTGTTTTTTTTGTTTGTTATGATTTGTGCAGGTGCCCCTTTGATGACAAAAGGGGGAGGAAATTTAGGTTCCAAAAAAATTGAAATTGGAACGAAACAGGGGTTGAAATTTTCAGTTTTGAAAATTCATGATTACCCTTGTTCAAAGAAATGCATGCTGCATTGGTTTTACTATGATCATTGCTGTTTGAACTGCATGTTGTAGTTTATCATGATTAGTTTATTTGGCATTTGGTTTATAATGATTGATTTAATTTGATGCCTGGCTGTTTGTCTTTTCATTGATAAACTTGATGGTTTAAAAATGTATTTTTGGCAGTTCCTTTAATTGTGCAACATATTAAAACTGCCTTGTTTTATTTCTTCAAATATTTTTCATCATATTGTTTTGATCTGATATTCCAAACAGGAAATTGTTTGAAAAATATTTGGATAGCTCTGTGTTGTATGAATTAGTTTGAGCAGTAAATCAGTTATGATATCAAATGAGTTTTGATTATCAATTAAAACTGCTCATAAATCAAGCAATTTAGCATTGTAAAATCTGCTAAATAACATTGTTACTTGAAGCTTGATTTAAATGTTACAGGTTTATGCTTCCCTTGGTAAAATAGCATATATTAAGGGGGAGCCATGTGACATTTTGAAAGGGGGAGAAATTCAAAACAAAGGGAGTATTACTTACTCAATCTTTTAATTTCTTTCCATTTCAATTTTAATAATGTTTGTCATCAAGGGGGAGATTGATGAGTTTGGAAAACTCTAAATTAATATTTGTGATGACTAAACATTATTAATTACAAAATTATTATTCTGATTTTCATTTAACATATTTTGATTAATAATTTTGTTACAGGTTTTATGCTGGGCCGGGAAATAAGTTTCTGACTTAAGCCCAATAAGCAGCCTTGTTGCATGCTTTATACTATGAGGCTGAAACTTTATATTAATGGGCCAGAGTAAATATGAATGTTGCAAGCCCAACCAAATGCTTTGTTATTTGCTTCCTATGCTTGATCCGTTACACAAATTTATCAGGAAAGCAAATGCTTATCAAATGGGCCAGCTTTGATCATATTGTCACAAGCCCAAAATTATACTAAAGAGAATAGCTTCCATGTTTGGTCCGAATCAAAAGGAAAATGAAAGCATAGTGATTCCAACGGAACCAAGCTCTAACAAAGTGATGGATTTCAAAATCTATTACATTGTTAATTAATGCATGGGGAACATGAGAGAGAAAAATTCAGCTGAAGTGATTGATGGCTATTATGTCAAACACGCCACTCTATGTTAGGGGAGTAAAAGCAAGCTATTCAAATTAATTTGCTTAACCACTTTGCTTTTATTCAGATTCTTTTCATTCTCTCTCATCTCTTTCTTCTTCTCTAATTCGGTCCTTGTCCAGGAAACAATGGATGCCGTGTTCTTCAACGAAGAAAAGGAAAGAGAAGCATGCATCAAGACCATCAAGCTAATGATGGCAAGAAAACATACCAAAAGAAAGATGAGCTGTGGCTAAGATGCTTACCAAATGTGGTTAGAATTGGTGAAGCTATCTTGAGCCTCTCATGCTCAAAAATGGAAGATGAAGATTCGGCCAAGAGGGAGATTCTTGTAGCATGGCCTGTCTTCGATTCTGATCAACCACCACAGGGAGTAGCTAGAGTGGCGAAGTGATGGTTGAAGGCAGAGTTTGAAGCAGATGAGGTCATCATCATCATGAGACATCAAGGGCCAGAAATCCATCTTGGAGAGGAAGCCAAGGATGGAGAGCCCGGATTGATGAAGGTTGATGATCAAGAAAGGACTAGAGGTAATTGCATGTTGGTTAATGCATGGTTATCTCTTCTCTCTCTGTGTGGCCGAACCGGTTCTGTGTTTGTTGAAGGAGGAAGAAGTTGGTTCGGTTTTGGCTTCAAGTGTGGAGGCTTTCCTCTTCTTTAAAAAGGGGGAACAACCACTGTTTGAAGCAAGGAGAAAATTTGAGAGTGCAAGGCACAGAGTTCTCAGAGCTACCTGAGCTAACAGTTTTCTCTTCTCCTTCAATGTTCTCTGTTTTGTAATTTTCTGTTTAATTTTGTCATGTCTTGAGTCTCATGGAAAAAGGCAAACAGTGAGGTTTGTAATGAAAAAGCCATAGAGCGGAAAAAGGCAGAGAGTGCAAGATTAAAAGAAAAAAGCCATAGATGTCTTAGAGTTCCTTTGTTCATCTATGTTGTGTATCATGATTCTGTGGGAATCCCCTTGTAAGTTGGGTTAGCACTTTACAAAGTTGTAACAGATTGATCATAGTGAAATTCCATCATTTTTGTGATGGAGACTGGATGTAGGCTGCACTGCACTTAGCAGCCGAACCAGGATATATCTTGGTGCAATCTTCTTCTCTTTCTACTCCATTTCTGTTTTCTACTAATCAGGAGCAAAAGCCAGAATTATCTCGGGTCCAGTGACGAGACAAAACAAAAAATCTCGTGGCAAGGGACGAGACAAAACTGAGTTGCTCGTGTCCAGTGACGAGCAAAAACAGAAAAGTTTCTTCTGAAGTTCAGCAAGTGTTAGCTTCAAAAAAGGGGGCTAAGATTCAACCCCCCTTCTCTTAGCCACTGAAACCATCAACATGTTTTTATATTCAATTAGGATTTGTTACTACGTTTTTTGTTTTGGAGACGCTTTAGTGGAAAATGTCTACTCAGACATTGCGGCTACGCTTTTTTAATTTTATATATATAATTCTGTATTTTTAATTAAATTAATCAAATATTATAAAATAAAAATAAATGTATAATATAGAATGCGGGTTACAAACAAGCTCTTCTCGCTAACTCTCCTCCTCCCCTTCCCCTTATTAACTAATTTTGTTAAGTTTAAATAAGTAAAAAAAAGTAAGAAAATAAATAAATCTTAAAATAATTTTATTTTTATGCACATGTTTTTATATTCAATTAGGATTTGTTACTACGTTTTTTGTTTTGGAGACGCTTTAGTGGAAAATGTCTACTCGGACATTGCGGCTACGCTTTTTTAATTTCATATATATAATTCTGTATTTTTAATTAAATTAATCAAATATTATAAAATAAAAATAAATGTATAATACAAAATGCGGGTTACAAACAAGCTCTTCTCGCTAACTCTCCTCTCCCCCCCCCCTTACTGTGTTTGGACTAGAACTTTACAAAGACAATTTAACATAGGTTTTGCGAGCAAATAGCCATTTGATCAGTTGAGGGACCGAGTCCATGGCTGAGACAAATCCTCCAATCCGGTAACAAGGTCAGGAGTCGCACGAATTGGTTTAGGTGCAATGATTGCAGTGCCTTGACTTCCAGGCACAAATGTGTTTGTTCTAGTCTTCTAGTCTTCTCAATCAGTGACCAATAAGCATTGAGGAAGGCATTTCTGAAAAAATAATACATAACAAGTTCATAAAAATTCAAATATCAAAGTTTATGACTAAAGAAAAAAAAAATAACAATCACTCATGCAAGAAAATTATGATTTGGTGATCCAGTAACTCAGCATATTATTAATAAAAAAATGCATAATTGGAGTAGGCAGCAAGGATATACATAGAAATCCCTAGCCAAACAAGGTTTTTAATATAAAGTGGAAGAGAAGGTAAGAAAAGATACAACAATGAAAATGAGAATAACACAAGATCATAACTGACAGTTGAAATGCCAACGAGCTAGTTAGTATCACAATTGACACTAGGCCCAAGTTGTAAGACTAATTATTTCCACAGAAGTGGCACACATCCGAGTGAATGCAGCTGACAGGATAATTTTACAAGTGATGGGGTGAAAACTTCAACAAAATACTTAAGAGAAAACAACAAGACTTTATGATCACTGATAAACCTGCACCGAACTTGCTCTTCAAAATCTCCTGAAAAAGCAACACATACAAGATAAAATCCCAAGGACCATTTATCAAACAGTGGAATAGAACTCATTCGAATTTCAGGGGAAATTACATGAGAAAGCTGCCAGGAAATGGAATAAGTAAACAGCTCTGGTTTCTGATAAAACTTGTGTTCAAGATCAATCATCGAGTTAAAATTGTACTGTCATAATAGAAAGACATATACTTAAGTACCTGCTGATCAATATGAGCCCCTAAAGGACAAATTCGATAGGAAGATGCCACAATTCGAACTTCCTCGTTCGTAACCCCTGCCATGTTAGAAACTCTCTGTCTCACTTCAGCTACCTGCAGGTTGCACAAGAATGAATCACGACATTTGAAAGAGTATTGAATCGGACTGAATGTTTAATCAAAAAGGCACTTTTCACTTTTCATTCTATATTCTCATTATATATATGTTTTTCCCCCAATTATTCCACCTCCACTGAAATATACAATTCCTTACAAGTTTGACCATCTAAACCAGGGCATTCACTTATTTATACCACAAAAATCTCAAATCCAGCACTTAAATTATATATAAAATGAAGTTAAATATACCTTCTCTAACAATCAGAACCTAGAACCCTAACAATCAGAAACATACCTTCTCTAACAATCAGAACCTAGAACCCCAACAACCAGAAACAATACACATTCAGAAGCTAAACCCCCAAACTTAAAAACCCTATAATCTCAGAACCTCCCAAATTCACAGAACCAAATTTAGGAAAAACGAAACATACCATTTCTGCCTCGTTTGGCCATTGTTGTTCATCATCATCATCATCATAGCCACACGCACCTTCTTCGACACTGAAACGAGAGAAGAAGTGAGGTAATGAGCAAGAAAGAGAAGATAGAGAGTGAATCAGAGAATGATTATCTAGTGAGTGGCGGCGACGGCGAGAGACGAAGGGAGGTGAAGAAGTAAACCTCTGAATTCGAATGGCGGGTAAGTTCAGTAACTGAAAAATTTTCATTAAGCGCATACTTACCATAGGAAACACTCTTGAAAAATGTCTTTTAGTCAGAAAAGTATATTCATATGTATTAAAATAAAGTTCTACTTTTAGGAATTTTTTCTAAAATAAAATAAATTTCATATAATTATGCCAAAAAATATGATTTGCAAATTTTAGAAAAAAAAAATAAAACACCGGCACATTCAATCCCTCTATTTCGATAAATAAAATAGATAATATAAAAAAAAATCTTATTCAAAAAATAAATATTGTTTATTTAAATGAAGTTCCTATTTTTTAAAAAAAAACTTATAAAAATTACCACGAATATTAATTTTTTCAGACAAAGATCACATATCAATCAAGAAACTACAAAAGTAAAAATATAAAAAAAATCCAAGAAATATCTTCAAATGAAAAATTTATATACAAAAGTGAATAAAAATGATCGTACAAAACTCAAACAAGTTAATATTTTAGAAAGATTCATCTCTATAAAAACATGAGAGGAAGAACAAACAAACAACTTCAATAGGAAGAAAAAACAAAAAAGTAAAACAAACCTCACATAACAAGATTAATAAATCTGTCAACTACAAAAAATAAAAGGTTTAATTACTCTATTGGTCCCTATAGTTTTGCGAAATTTTCAATTAGGTTCCTATACTTTTTTTCCTTTGAATTGGGTCCCTATACGTTATTTTTTTTTCAATTTAGTCCCTATTAACGTTAAACGTCAAAAAAATGTTAGTGAATTGTGAAATTACTTTTATACCCTTAGGGACCTAATTGAAAAGAAAAAACATATAGGGACTTAATTGAAAAACAGAATAGCATATGAAAAACCATTAGAACTCTGCCTCAAGATCTAATGAAAAATGGCATCATAAAAACATTGTTTGGAGTGGTCATCAATCATCATTCTTTCCAGGTAGGTGGCAAACATAAAACTGTTGTGGAGATGTATTGTAATTTAGTGCAGTGCACAAAGATAATAAAATCGCCTTCAATTTCTTTCCATGCCATGATATGAACCAATATATCTGCTTTATATATTTACTTTCCCATAGTATTAGTTATTACATGAACAAAATTGAAGCTCAACAATATATATATAAAATAGCACAGTTAAATTATAAATAGCATCCCTGGCCAGAAAAAAGAAAAGCCTTTGCCGTTGAAGTTTACTTGTTAGTCTAGAGTTTTATATCTATTCGGTTGTTTGAGCATGTTATGCCTTTCCAATATTGTCCACACAGATCATCACCACTCACTTGCCAACCTAGCTGTGAAGGTGAGATCATAGATTGAAATAAAATCCTTATAGCGGCCGCTGCATCAAACATCAGAAAAGAGATAATTTAGCAAACCCAAGACATGCATTCATCATCATTGAGTTTACATATCTAAAGATATGGGATAACACTCTAGACAAAGTGAACCATTAAGCAGTAACCTTCAATATTTTACATCTATACATAAGTATACAATCTGGGTGCTTAGTCTTAAATCTAAATTTAGAAAATTATGGATAGTAAAAAAAAAGAAGACAAAAGGCAGCCCCTTTCTCCAGTGACTTAAGGAAAGAAACAATGGAAAGAAAACCTACAGATGATACCACACATTTCATGAACAATCAACTCCCATGGTAACAATCAAAAACTAAAATATACTACTTAATCATTTCATGAACATTCAACTCCCATGATTAAAAATTTGATCTTCAAACTCTTGAGCCAAATTTTGTAACGAACAGAAATTAAAATTGGTGTCTTGTGCTCAGCAAACTAGAGTAAAGGAGTGGTATGGTCTTGTGCAATTATACAGAAGACAGGCTCAAGTAACTTGCAAAAATCATAGTTACTTAAGTACTGCAAAGGAACATCCTATTATTTGGATCAGACAGGACAAAGCCCTGACAAAGATGAGTATACTAACATGAGAATTGCTATAGTTCAATAAACTAAATATAATCTCTTAAAAAGTTAATTTTAAGAGTATTCTATCGTACTCAAATCATAACTCATCCAGAAAAGCAAAGTAATGATATAATTTTATAGCAAATCACAAGAATATAATAATTACAAAGAGTGTTTTTCTCTTTTCTTTTATGGAAATTGAACAACAAAATAGAGCACATACATGCTGAGAATAAAAACCGAGAAACATTTTGACTACTATACTGAGATTTAAACCAATTTTAATTAAATTTGTTCATCTAATCTAAGGCAAGCCTAAGACCATCGATTAGAATAAAATATTTTCAAGAGAACAAAGGCAAAGAGAGAGAAGAACCTACTCGTGAGTCTGCCGAAAGAGAAACTCGCAGCTCAATAGCTCGATTGACGAGATTGCCAGCGTAGGAGAATGCCGCAGGAGGAGATCGTCGCTGGAAGAGAAGCCGCTGGAAGAGACGTCGCTGGAGGAGAAGTCACAGGAGGAGACGTCGCCGACCGTCACTAGAGAAGACGTCGCAGAAGGAGGTCGCTGCTGGAGGAGACGCCGCTGGAGGAGACGTTGCCGGAGGAGACCGTGAAAGGTACCTTCCTGGACTTCTCCGGCATTGAAATGTGCGGGAAGAAGATGAACCCTAAAACCCTATTACTGTGAAACAGAAACAGAAAAAAGAAGAAGAAGAAGAAAGAGGAGAGAGTAGTGGTGTGGTGAGGGAAGAACCGCATAGAGAGGTTGCAGAAGGAAGCGAAGGGAGGGAGATTGTGTCAGAGTGAGACCGTTGAGGAGGTGGAGCTCACGCGCCCTTATTGTTGGGGTTTATATATAAATTGCGTATAACGGAATTCAGAGAGAGTTATATGTGAGTGTTTAAGTGAGAAGGGTTGTTTTGGAATTTTAAAAATATAAGAGTGATTTATTATTTTAAAAGAGAGAATATTCGTTTTTTTAAGAGAATATTCTGTTATTTTAGACGTTTTTGTCACGGTAGAGATTTAATTGAAAAAAAAAATAACGTATGGGGACCCAATTAAAAAGAAAAAAAGTATAGGGACCTAATTGAAAATTTCGCGAAATTATAGGGACCAACAGAGTAATTAAACCAAAATAAAAACAATAAATGAATATGTAACTTTATACGATTTTAGTATCAAATACCTGTATTTTTTTAAAATACATAATATTTTACTTCATATTCCCTTCTACTTGAATAATTATATTGAATTATATACAAATAGCAGAATTAATATTTTGTACAATATTTTCAAGTTTAAGATTAATTTATATTTATTTAATCAATTTATAAATTATATAACACTTTTAAATCTATACTATATACTAATTTTGTTGTTTTAGCCTAGTATAAAAGAATTTAGAGACAATCATATAAGATTCTAAGACTTCTAAATTACCACTAATGTCATTTTCTTATTGAAGAATCCGTCAACAATAAAACAAAAATAAAGACAACAAAATATTAAATCGAAATAATATATGATACTTTGGTGCATAGTTGATGGTATGCAACATATGAAGCACCGGAAGATACATGTGTGAACAGCATTGTAGCTGAATATTCAAAAGAAATTTCTGAATGAAGCTTGGAAGAAGAACCTAATTTCATCATGTTCCAACTCCCACGCCAAAGGGTCTGAAGCAAGTATGAGTACTGCAATGAGTGAATGGTCTTGATGCATCCAAAGCAAAACTTTAGGTGTAGACTTTATCTTCTTGGCTCCATGGATAAGCTGTATGAGAATGTACAAAATGTTAACTGTGTCGGTAAGGAATGATATAAGACATTAACAAGAACGTAGAGTAAGAACATTGTAAAGCAGATGAAGAATAAAAAACTAGTGAGTCACTTTATATGCAGAGTACAAATGTTAGTGCAGAAAACAAATGTATTTCGGGAAATACAGAATAACGTTGTGAGAGAGAGAAACAATTACCTGTGGAAGTTGTTGGATTACGAAATCCATCTGCCATCAACTTGAATGACGGGGATATGGGAGATTTTGGGCCAAACCTGTGGATCCTTCATCTCGCACCGTTTACCCAGCAAAGGGCTGTCACTGATGCTGAGCTGTTTTAGAGAGGCAGGCAGCTTTTCACCCTCCATATTCTCTAACTTGGGACAATGATAAATACTTAGTTTCTGGAGGGAGGTGAGGTGGGCAAGTCCCTTGCATTCCAACGTCTCCACACTTTTCATGCCTTCCAGTGTGAGAGACTCAAGTGAGGCAGGCAACCAACCTTCTTTTGGGAAACACTTCACACACTCACATTCACGTTTAATCCAAAGGTCAATAAGCCCGTGAAATTGCGAATTCATGAATGCTGCAGTGCTTACTAGTTTCTCGTAGTAGCCGATGTCAAGATATCTGAGGCTACGGTGTGGAACCCCTGGAGCAGACAAATCGATCTCCGGGCAACCCACTAATGAGAGACGCTCTAGCTGAGGTGCTGCCATCCATATTGTCGACACGGATTTCATACTCCCACAATTGTAGATAAATAAATAACGGAGACATGAAAGAGAGCGTGACGCCACAATAGATTCCATCTTTTCGCACCTGCTTATTTCAACACGCACGAGACTTGGAAAGGAATCCAACAACGAGAAGGATGATACTGAATCACAGCTGCTACGTATGTATAGTTCCTGAAGTGAATGGTGTTGGCCATCCATTTGGAATTCTAATTCTCTGCAATCCAATATCCCCAACTTTTGTAGCGATGCGGGAATAGCATTCACAGGAAACCATATGTGGGAGGAACAACCTGAGATGCGCAAAGACGTCAGGCAAGTCAGTTGCGTGTGCGTTATGGCGTCGACCACGGACTCCACTAGATGCTTTCCTTCAATTGAAAGCGTCGTAATCGCAGGAGCCCTTGGAAGACAAGAACTGAGCTCATCGCACTTCTCAATCTGAAGTGATTGCAAAGATGATAGATGAATGGGCAAATCTCCTCTCAACATCGGACACGAACTTATGGTAAGCTCCCTAAGTCGAGGAAATGCACTGTACCCCAATGAACGCCACATCTTCCAGCAAGGCATTGACCCAAACCAAAGAGTTTCAAGCATTGGGAATGGTGGTGTCTCCAAACAACATTCACCATTCTGGTTAAAGTATAACTCAGCACCCACAATCTCAACACTTTCGAAGCCTATAATTCTTAGGTGCTTCAAAGAGGGCATTTGTCCAAGTGAAGGAAGCATACAACAATTCCGACAACCACCCAGAAAGAAATCACCCAGTGTTATTTCGGTGATGTTGTGGTAGGAAGAATGTCCCACCCAATCTGGAAATCTTGTACCCCTGTAACCCACGATTACTAGTTCTTTCAAATTACAATGAGGTTGAATCTTGTCGAGTATGTCTCTTTCCACTTGGGAATCAGCTGTATTCTCATCTTTATCTGATGACCACCTCAAGATCAAAGAGCTAATGCCATCCTTATCAAACATTCTTGCCATCGAAGCTTCACTGCCATTCACCACATTCTCCAATTTGGTAATGGAAATAGATTGCTGTAGATTTGCAAGTGCTCCCAATTCTGTGATCTTGTTCTCTTCACGCCTCCCAACAGCATAGTCGCTTAAAAACTGCAAATTTTTCAACTTGCTCATGCCTTTCGGCATCTCATGCAAAGGAGTATATCTAATATCAAGATGCCGCAAATTTACAAGATCTTTCATGCCAACAGGTAGCATTTGCAGATTTCTACAGAAATACACCTTCAAGGTCTGCAAGTTGTACAGGTTACCTAATGAGTCTGGCAATGTCACAATGTAGGTCCAAGAGAGATCCAAGTAACGCAAATGAATCAGCTCACCTATTGAATCAGGCACTGACTCAAGAGGAAAGCATTTCAACGACAAAGCTCTCAAGTACTTCAACTGTGACAACAAGATACAAGGTGTGTTTTCCATGTTAAATGGGATCCATGGTGACAAATTGATTGCTAGAAATGTCCTTGTATGTTTTATTTTGTCACAAACTCCCAACAGTTTTGAGATTGGATAATTGCCTTTTGCATTATAGGACAAATGACGAGTTTTAATATCAGCCTCAACTGCATTCTCAAGCTCTTCAGCTCTAAAATAGAAATCTCCAGCAAACATCATTGCCAAATCATGCACGAGATCATGCATCACAAATTTATTATTCTCAGTACTATGAGGTTGCAAAAATGATCTCGCAACCAATTCATTGAAATATTCATCACCAACTTCTTCTAAAGTGTTTTTCCCAACTGGTTGTAAAAAGTTCTCAGCCATCCATAACAAGATGAGCTCATCTTTATCAAATTCATAATCTTTTGGATACAACGAGCAATAAACAAAGCACTCTTTCAAACATGAAGGAAGATAGTAATAACTGATTCTTAAAGCCGGAATGACTTTTATCTTGTCATTGGAAAATTTCCATACTTCACTTTTCAATATATGATTCCAATACTTGGCATCAGAATTTCCACGCAATAAGCCTCCAAGGGCTTGGGCTGCCAAGGGCAATCCATCACACTTCTTTACAATATCTTTGCCAACTTTTTTCAAAGTTAGATTTTTCATAGAGTCAGTGGAAAGGCGTGCATGTTTTGAAAACACTAACCAACAGTCTTCATCAGACAATAAACTTAGTTCATGAGGTGAAACAGTTTGCACCACAGAAGCCACTTTTTTACTTCTAGTGGTTATGAGAATTTTACTCCCTTTAACCCCATTCTGAAAAGGTTTTAGAAGCCTATTCCAATCTTCATAATCCTCATTCCATGCGTCATCCAAGACAACAAAGAATTTTCGTCTTGACAATCTTTCCTTTAGTTCATGTTGAAGTAAATTCAAATCTTTCAAGTAACAAGCACTAGAAGTTATTGCCTCAATTACAGTTTTGGTGACCTTAATAACATCAAATTCTTCGGACACACAAACCCAACCTTGAAAGTCGAAATTCTCCTTCACTTTATTGTCATTGTAAATTAATTGGGCCAAAGTAGTCTTTCCTATTCCGCCCATACCCACAATGGGAATAATAGATATATCACCATCAGCAGTGTCATCATCATCCAACAACAACTTCACTATGGCCTCCTTGTCTTCTTCCCTGCCATATATATTAGATCTTTCAACTAGAGATGTTGTGATCCTCCATGGCATGTTCTCCTTAGGAATCTCTCTAAGACCAAGAGTGTCTTTTTGCTTCACAATAGACTCTATCCTCTCAATTATTTCTTCCATCCTGTTTGCTATCTCCCTATCTTGCAAATTGAGAAAACGAGAGAAGAAGGTACCTGGATCCTTCTGAGTGGCAGCTTTGGTGAAGACTTCATCAAGCAAGTCATCAGCAACATACATGGCATCTTTGAGACTATCGAGCCAGTCCTTGACAGCTCTCTCCTTGATCTGCTTCTGCTCAGCATCAATGAGAAAGGCTTGAACAGCATAAAGATTGGTCTTCAACCTTTCAAGCAGATTCTGGGTGAGCTTCTTCCCTTTGATCCATTTGGCAATTTCAGGTGAGGACATCCTGTTAAAAATAACACTAAAAGTGGAAGACAGAACAGCTCCACCAACAACTGCTGCAGCCATGTTTCTCAAGATCAAGTGATAAGATGAGAAAAAAAACTGAGAAAGGCAAAAGGAAACGGATTTAGTTTGCAATAAACTCGGTCAATGTCAACAAGAGTAAGGAAACATTTGCAGGTAGTTAGTGAAGTATATTGTGGTATGCTGATATTAACCTAAAGATCATTGGTCTTCAAGGCAAGTGTTTATAAAATAATTCATAGAAATTTCCCTCTTGTTGGACAAAGGATGTTGCCGATGATTATTTTTTAATATAAGAGCTTGACTTCACCTACTCCGAAGTCACAATGTTCCAAGTCCACTACAATATCTTAATCTAATCTAATTTTATTCTGAGAGGGTGTTTCCTTCTCATTTCTTTTTATTTTTCAGTACTCTGTCCAAGAAAAACAAGCAGTGGAAACTTTTGAACAACTTTACTCACCAATAAGTGTGCCTATTTATCTATCTCGGACCTTTATTTAAACAGTGCAATGCAAGTTTAATTGCTTAAGTTTATACTAAACTTGATGTTAGATAAAAGAGATATATCTGTGTTAGTAACAAGTTGAGACAATTAATAGTGTGTTGCAATTTGTTATTTGATACCAGTAAATGGGCAGCAAAATTTATATGGTTTTTTAATCATTAGGAAAACTTTCACTCTTCAATCTTCATTCTTTCAACTTCCTTAGTTTCTCATATTCTTTAGTTCTACTTCTTGCTAATTTATCTCAAAATTGCTTCTTATTATTAAATTTAACCCTTTTTTTAATAGTAGAGAACAAACACCAATGACAAGAAGGTCAAGCTAGGACAAAAGATACGAAACAATGCAAGTACTGTTAAGTATGTCAGACAAAGTAAAAAAGAGTATTCAAATATAGTGCGTACTCATGTTGTGTCTCATGAACAAAAATGTTGACATTCATGCCTAACAAAATAAAAAAGAATGACTATAAAGTATAAATAATAAGTGACTTAGAAGAGGAAAATGTACAAGTGCATTGGTGCACTGGCAAACTATAATATGAAATAGAGGATGAAATCTAGGGTATGATGCATTTTTCACAGAGCTACTTATTTTCTTAATGATTCTTTGTCTGTTTTCGATAAAATAAAATAAAACAATCTGTTTATCTATCTATCTATTCTTAATATATAAAAGTAGGTACATAGGTTTACCCACATTACTTTTAAGTTATTTCTCTTTTTCTACTAACGCCATGTCAACACCAATGCTTACTTGGCAAAATTTTAAAATAATCTTGCCAAATCAACTTTTATTTTCACATAAAAAAACACAAAAAACAACTAAAAAACACAATAAAAATCAACAAAATAACTTTTTCCAAATCAATCCTTATTTCTAAAACAACAAAAATACAAATTAACATTTACCCTAACAAAAAGCTCTCAAAACCAAAAAGCTTATTACCTTTCTCAAACCATCACCCTCTTAGCACCTCTCCCTACCAAGATCCTATTTCCTCCATCTTCTTCCGGTCCCATCCTATTTCCTTCATCCTCTTCCGGTCCCATGAGCCATTATTTTTTCCTCAAACCAAATTGTACATCGCGATGTCCATCTCCGGCAGAGCCGCATTGCATAAATTGCAGAAATCAGGGCAAACTCCATTACTCTTGTGGTTTATTCGGCGCCGCCAATGTAGAAAATTGGTCCCAGGTATCTTCCTAAAGATTTTCAACTTTGCCATTTACTCTTCTCATTGTTCAATATCATTTTCAATAGCCCTATTTATTTGTTATAAATAATAACATTTTAATTGTGAACTCATTGCAAGCAGCACAAGTTTATGTATTCCTCTTTTTGTAAACGGTTCTGTCCAACAATCATAACCAAATTAATGTGCATTTAAAATTATTGCTCCCGATTGTAATATTTTATCATCAAATTATAAATTGTTATTTTATATGTGGAGTACTTCTTCCACAATTTACATTTACGTGTTCCTCTTTTTCAAATTGTTATTCCACATGTGCAGTATTGCTTCCACAATTTACTTGGAATGGATTATCATTCATTGACCATGTCTTATTCTCTTTGTTTTAGATGGATTTGCAGTGGTAATGACAGACCGAAAGAGTTAATACCCAAAATTGTTAGATGAAAATCAACCAATCACTATTTAGTAAAATGTTTTAAAAAAATTAAAACAAAAAACTCTTATCTATTATTATTCAATTGAAACATCAGTACTAATTAAATGCAATAAACATACATTAAAAGTGTCATAATAATAATTATTATAAAAAATTTCAGTTACAAATATTCAAATTCTACTGACTTATACATATTAAGACTCTTACTATTCTTTATTTCTTAATCTTTTATACTAATTGTCAAAAATTTCTTAAATTTAATATAACATTTTTATATTTTTTTCATTCTCATTCATTTATTTTTTTCATTATTTACAAACAAAAAAACCACAAGAAAAGACAAAATGTAGCCATTAATGCAAATCGAAAAATGAAAAAAAAATACAATTTTGTATAACTCTAATATAAATAGTCTATGTCTTTTTTAAAAATAAATAAATTCAAAATCTATTTATAATATGTTCTCTAAAATATTTTTAATATAACATTTATTAAAATATACTATATAGTATAAATAATCTACCTCTCCGCACATTGCGCGGGTCTCATTCTAGTAATATATAAAAGTTGATACTAGCTTTCTCCACAATGAATTTAAGCCATCTTTTCTTTGCTAATGATGTCACATCAGCAATTCTAGTAATTCTAATGATTTAGCAAAAGATTAAAATCAACCAATTACTATTTAGTAAAATATTTTTAAAAAATTAAAACAAAAAACTCTTATCTAGTATTATTCAATTGAAACATCGAGTACTAATTAAATATAATAAATATACATTAAAAATTTTAGTTACAAATATTCAAATTTTACAACTTATACATATTAACTCTTACTACTCTTTATTTCTTAATCTCTTATATTAATTGTCAAAAATTTTTTAAATTTAATATAATATTTTTATATGTTTTTCATTCTCATTCATTCATTTTTTTAATTATTTACCAAAAAACGCAAGAGGTAGAAAATTAGAATTCCAAGAGTTAATGAATGCATAATACATTCCTGTAAAAAAATGGTAGGAAATTAAAAAAATATTTTAAGCAAAAATTAAAAAATATTAATTTATGTCACAAACATCTAAAGAAGGAAAATAACATTAATATATGCAATTATGCAAACATATAAATAGAATGTAAACAAATAAAAAAATAAAAAAATATTTTTTATAAACAAATTGATTATATAAAATAAAATATAATTGACGATAGGACATATTATTTATATGACATGGTTGTTGAAATAATAAATAAAAATGACATTATATATATATATATATATATATATATATATATATATATATATATATATATATATATATATGTGGTATCATATGCTATTTGAGTTATAATTCATTGACAAGAAAATATCCTTAGTATTAAGAATGGATTTAGATTCTCTAAATTTTAGATTTTTACCTTAGAGGATAAAGTTAAATCTCTCACCATTGAATGTTTTCTCTCTCATTTTCTCTTGATCCCACCTATAAAATAAATTGTGATAGATCATATTTTGTAAATTTCAAAATTTAAAAGATCCAAATTCATTATGAAGGATTAGTGTGACTTCCAAAACAGATTTATACCTCGTAATCGTATATCCTTGACCAGCATTTACAGTACCAACTCTTGACCGCCCGGAAGTTGGTTCTTCACTTCCTTTTGCCCCAGGCACAACCTGACCAATTCGATTTGTCTGACCATCATCAGACTTAACTACAGTTGACACTGGTTTTGCAACCTCATCCACGTTGCCTGGAGCAGAAGCATTAGGTTGAGGTTTCTGTGCATTTGCATCAGCGGTTTTATGCGCACCACCAGCATAGCGAGGGAGTTGTGCTCGTTCAACGAATTTTTGTTATTGGAAAGAAGAATATATGAGGTAGGCTGATATCTTATTTATCTTATTAAACGTAAGAACTAAACTACACCTACTCCTATAAAATATGGTCCATATCCAATAAGTTTTTCTTCACATTTCCTTTAGTTTTTTTTTTTGGATCAATTTAAAGATTTCGAAAATAAGTGTTGGAAACTTCCATCAATGTTAACCACCAATAGTTGTTCCCATTTTATTCATCTGTGCACTAAACTTGATCTAGAGACATATATCTGCTTGTTAGTGATGAATTGAGACAATTAGTAGTGAGTTACTCTTCTATCTTGCATGTTGCATACTGTTCTTGCAAAATAAGGAATTAAAAGATGAAACTTAAGTCCTTTTTGATATTTTCAAAATACTCTGGACACTCCATTATGTTAACTCTTCTTTAGTTTCCAACAAGAAAATTTTAAATTTTAAAATAAGATGTTTTCAAATCATTTTTTAAAATTTTAAAGTAATTTTTTAATGTTAGACAAATCAAAATATATTATAATTATAACCCAAAAAAGTTGACAATTTTTCCCAAGGCAGGTTAAGTTGATCAAGTACAATAATTGTAACAAAAAATCAGCATTCTTAATCAAGTGATTGCTCATTCTAGTTAACCAAAAACGTTACTTCTTTATTCTGATAGAAATAAGCAATATATAGTGTTTAGTCATCATATTTTACAAGAACAAGTATGACATCATGTTTTCATCTTACACTTAAACACACCTAACCACTTCTATGGAAGAATTTGCCATTATCAAGGAGCTTGAAACTCAAAAGAACTTCCAACTATTGCACCAATTGTGACGCCTGTAAGCTCTCCCTTCTTTGTTTATCGGCAGACTCAGTCTCAATTCTGCCTTCGGATAAGCCAATATTGAATTGAGTTTCTCATATGAGCTGTATCTTTCAAGGGAAGATTTTATCATCTTATTAACAGAACGAGAGAAAAAACAGTCAGTATAGTAATTAAACTTCAATGTACATCGGGTCAGGAGCAAAAGTTGTCAAAAGATACAAGAAAGACTTCCTTGCATACAGCAGCAGAAAGTCCTTCAACTACCATGTTTTGGGCAGAAGAAATTAACACTTGATCCTAAACTTTTAGCAGAGAGTTCCCATGTTCATTTCTTGGATCCGGTACATGTCTTTCAACAACCACACCTACAAATTGTTGAAAATGGGATCAAATTGACAGTGACTTTAGAGATATAGCTGCTCTTATAGCCATGGTTTTGGCTATCGTTTCTTGGCGTATCTTTCGTTGCGAAGCTTCCATCCAGAGCATCAGATCATTGATCCAAGCATAGCAAGCAGCAGGCTGGATTGGAAGAAAGTGCTTAGATTTTGCATGAAGAGTGATATTGGATGAATGCTCAAATTATAAAGACAATTGCGTTGATGTGTTGTCCAAACTTGTATATATTGATTCTAATTTAGCATGTTCAAAACACCAAAATGCATGCTAAATTTTATCATAGGCACTTCAATGTCTTTTTTAGAATTCAGAGATTGCTTTTCTTTTTTCTTTTTTCTTCGGAATCTGTTTTTAAAGTCTCTGAAAATGTTTAATTGAATGATGGAATTAGAGGGGTGTTAAACTGTTTGTAGCTACACTTAGTCAAAATTTCAAACCAAAAGCATATATTCTTAATATATAAAAGTAGGTATATAATTACTTTCAAAACATCTTTTTCTTTCTACTAATGCCATGTGAGTAACATTGCTTACTTGGCAAAATATTAGAATCAACCACTCAATTTTTGCCAAATCAACTATTATTTTCAAATAAGCAAAAAAAAAAAAAAATAATAAAATATACAAAAAATTTTAACCTACAAACACATTCAATCCATATCCATATATTTATGGTGACCACTTAGATAAAGATGCATATTTCATCTTTTGTTAAAAATGTTTTTATGTTGTATTTTAATTGGTTTTCTGTATAATTTAGTTATTCGGTGTTCCTCATCACATATTATTAAATTCCTTAAAAGATTTTCTTTACAAAAACAATAAAAAATATTTAATTTAGATTAAAACAAAAAAGGTAATAGATTAACTATTAGATTTTTTTAAATTATTTATATAAAAAAATATATCACATTCATCAATAAATATATATATATATATATATATATATATATATATATATATATATAACAAGCTCAAACTTCTTAAAATTTTTATAAATAAAAAAATAATTAATTTATATTCGTACAATATATAAAATAATTACTATATTATTATTATATTATAGATTAAGATTCACTAATTTAAATTTTTTTTAATATAAGCATTAGAAATAAATAAAATTGTTATAACTAAATGTAGTGTAACAAAATATATATAATATTAATTAGTTTTTAAAAAATTCTAAAAAAATAGTTTCTTTCATTTTAGTAAAGTAACTATTTATTAAAGTAGACAAATTAATTATTTTCTTCTCATATACAGTTTTTTTTAAGATATAAAAATAATTAATTAGGACATTTGTCAAGATAATTAAAGTCACTATTTCATTAAATTTTTAATTTAAAGAAAAATCCTAGTTAATTTTGGTATAGAAATTTCGAATTTGAAAACATTGATAAAAATCATGTTGAATTTTGATTTATTTGATTCTCATTTAAATTAATCACTACATAAGTTAAAGTTCTGTTTTGAAGTTATATTCAAGCTTTAATATGATTTTTAAAGTTTCAATTTACTTAGTTTGATTTTTTAACTTAGGTATCTGTGACTCATATTAGGGTTTTAAGTGTTTAGTTGAAAAATAAAATTAAAGTAAAAAAAATTTCAATTGTCACATCAAATAGTCGCTAGAATGTATAATGTAGCAGTCGTTAGTCCATCTCAGCATGTCGTTAACGATTTTGTGAGACAGTGACAAAAATAAGATCAGGAACCAATGTGAGTCATAACTATTAAGTTGGGAGACTAAATTGAGTAAATCAAAATTTTTGAAATTAGATTGAAACATAGTTGTCAGAACTGAACCGATGATCGAACCGGTCAAGCTACTGGTTCACTTGTTTATTGGTTCAACCGATAAATTATTGAACCGATAAACCGGTCTCACGTAAATATAAAATATAAAATAGTTAGAAACTTAAAATTAAAATTTGAAATACATATATTCACTAACATTTTATGAAAAATCAAGTCTCAACTTCTAAAAATAACCATTATAAAAAAACCATAAAATTTTAATACTACAATAGTATCTTAATTTGACACAATAAAAAAAATTAATTCACAAATTCTATTATCTAACTATAATATCAGTAGATTTTAACACTAATATCAAAACAAATAACCTTAATCACAATACTAGCAATAATTTTTTGTATTTTTATTCATATTTTAATTATAAACATAAATATAATTTGATTATATTTTTTATGGAATGTGACTATAGATGTAAATAAAATTTAGTTATATTACTTATATAGTTTCATTGTATTGTATTACTTATACAGTTAGATTATAATTATGACAATAGAATTGTTCTTGTATTTTTATATGTGTGACTAATTGGTGGTGTTAAAATGTTACTCTTAATTATAAATAAGGTTTATAATTTAAAAAATCAAAGACTCAATTAAAAAGATACGAAAAAATGATGTTAAAACTTAAAATATTCTAACTCTTTAAAATAAAAATATTCAAAATTCAATTAAAAATTATTTAAAATTTAAACTCAATAAAAATTTATATTCAATGTATTTTGTATTAAATATATTTAATAACCTATTATATCATATTAGTTGAAATTAGCTTTTATAATGTTAATTTTCTAATAACACTTTATTAGAAAAAAACCATTTTTCAGAATTTTTTAAAAACTAATTAATATTATATATATTTTGTTACACTACATCTTGTCATAAAAAAATTATTTATTTCTAATGCTTATATTAAAAATAAAAACAAAATTTAAATTAGTAAATTTTAATCTATAATATAATAATAATATAGTAATTGTTTTATATATTGTACGAATATAAATTTTATATATATATATATATATATATATATATATATATATATTGATGAATGTAATATATTTTTTTATATAAATAATTTTAAAAAAAATCTAATAGTTAATTTATTACCTTTTTGGTTTTAGTCCAAATTAAACGTTTTTTATTGTTTTTGGAAAGAAAATATTTTGAGGAATTTAATAATATGTAATGAGAAACACCGAATAAATTATACATAAACCAATTAAAACACAACATAAAAATATCTTTAGCAAAATATGAAATAGACGTCTTTATCTGAGTGGTCACCTATATTTATTATATCTCACCGTTATAAACAACACAATAAATTTATAACTCCAATAATTAATTTGTTAATTTCTATAAATAACTCATTCAATATAATAAACATTCATATTACAAATGTAATAATAATATTAATAATCATAATAAATTTTACATTACAAATATTTAAATTCCATATTATTTCGACTACTTATATAAGTTTATAATCACTATTCCTTCAAATAACATCAAATTTAGCACGAAAAATTTATTTCCGAACTACGCAACATCTCAAACTTACTCAATGGAATCAACTAAAACAAATTCAAAAATCAAATCACCAAATAAAAATGTCACTTTGTACAGTTCCAACATCTAAATCTTTTGTACTACAAATTATTTTAAACAAAGTACCTTTCAAATTTAACTTTAGTTTACACATATTTAATTTAATTCTACAAAACATAGCCAGTTTTAATATTTATTATATACTATTATTAATTTACTATTCGCGCATTTCGTGGGTCTCATTCTAGTAGCTATAATTTGGTGTCACAGTTGTTGTCAAAATTTCATAATTTCCATCCATGTCTATTGGCTGGTTTCCAAGTCAAGATAATTTGTACCTCCAGACAACAATCTCATGTGAAGTGCTTGATAAATAGCAACTTATTAATGCCATTGAAAAAGGAATGTAATACACCGTACAAGAATTGTTGCTTTTTTATGTTGATCAAGTTATTAATATGGAAAAAGACTGGCAAAGAATAAACAATGACTCAAGAGAGGAAAATGTTTAAGTTTCTTGGTGCACTCAGTAAGAAGCTTTTATGCTTCTTCATGCATGATGCATATTTCACATGGCTGTTATATAACTTGAAGTATGTACTTCTCACCATGACTCAAATTCTCGCCCTTGAGTCTCTCGGATCCTCTGCCATGGTTTTCTACACTAAATATTCATCAAGTGAAGTATAATATATATGATTCTTCATCCTAGTTAAACATAAACTGTAACTTCCTAATCTTGATAGAAATAATCAATAAATAGTGCTTAATCTTGCATGTTGTGTATCAAGATCAACAAGATAGTAAGTATAACAAAAGCATCATTCCATCTTACACTTAAAGTAAGAAAGCCATTGGATAGGGTATTATGACCAACTTAATCTTAGTTAACTGTGTATTATGCCTCGTGCAAGTGTTCTATACCAAGCAAGCAAGCTAAGCAGCATGGTATCCATAACTTGTGACTTCTTCTCCAACCCTGCTTGAGAAACACATTCAAGATGTAGGAAAATCCAAGCAAAAGAAAGGCCAAATTCCAATCATGTATTTCCATTTTCTACTTTTATTTCCACTGTTTTTTATTTTCTAAAATTTCGTGGGAAAAATAATAGAAAAAAAAATTGTTTAGAATATGTGAAAATGTTTCATATTATCTTAATCATATATAAAAATAAGGCATAATATCTTTTACTATTTTTTTTATAAGAGAGACAATATCTTATCTTTACATTTTCTTACATTTCATGAGTTTAACTTCATTGTAAAAGCAGATTGTTCTGGTTTTATATCTTTATATTACACATTTCATATCAATTTACACAAGTGCATATTACTGAGCCTTTGTTTTCTCCTTTTTCTTCTTTCTTGCCAAAAGAGAAAATGCATAATTATTCCTGTTTCTGTTATCTCTTCCTCATATTGTGTACTAAAAGTCTAAAATTAACATGAGCGAAGATGCAACTATAAATTTGATTGGAGGTAATTATAAAAGCATAATAGAAATAAGGCTAGTTGGCTAAGACTTTGTTATTGTTGTTTTCTTTTGGTGACTGAAGAAGTTACAGTATAAGTGTTATGCAATATGAGGGAAATGACATAACTCATACCTCCATAAAATCAATGGATGATCTAATACCTGGAAACAGTATAATTTCTTCTTTAATCTGCAAATGATTTGATCTGCTACAAACTGCTTCTTTGCCTCATTCTTCTCTTCCAAATCCCTAAAAAAAAGAAACACTGATAGAGTACATATTTTAATATTTTAAGGATCCTAATTAGCAAGAGAATAAAATGAGGCCATTAAAGAAGATTAGGTGGTTTACAAATTATAGAAGCACATAAGAAAAAGTTTTCAACTCTGTTATTAGTGGTACTCACTAACCCACTATTCCATACCTTCCATGCGAATTGGCAGAAAAGAAGGAGCTTTAACATAAACATTATGCATTTAAGCAAGAGAGAATACAAAATCAAATAGCACAGCAAGAAATGAAGACCAATAGAGGCAGAGTTTAAAACATGCAATCAGCCACTATACTTGATAGCACATAGTAGTGTCTTAATTTTTTACATTTTGATCACAATTTTCTTTGAAACAGTATGTATCAACCGTATTCATAAGATTTCCAAAGGTGCCACAGTTAATCTGAATCATCCTTCCATAACTTCAGAATAGTTATGTGAATGGGAAAAATATCAGGTCAAAATTAGCACAAAGTATCATTTACTAAATATTTCCCATAAAAGAAAAATGATATACCTTTTTGACATATTCAAATACTTGTAGAGCACTTAACAAAATCTCTTGTATCGAAATGTATAAAACCATTGACATAGTTTCTGTATAATTTATTCGGTGTTACTCATCACATATTATTAAATTCCTCAAAAGATTTTCTTTCCAAAAACAATAAAAAACATTTAATTTGGACTAAAACAAAAAAGTAATAGATTAACTATTAGATTTAAAAATATATCACATTCATCAATATATATATATATATATATATATATATATATATATATATATATATAACATGTTCTTAAAAATTTTATAAATAAAAAAATAATCAATTTTTATTCGTATAATATATAAAATAATTATTATATTATTATTATATTATAGATTAAAATTTACTAATTTAAATTTTGTTTTTATTTTTAATATAAGCATTAGAAATAAATAAATTTTTTATAACAAGATGTAATGTAACAAAATATATATAATATTAATTAGTTTTTAAAAAATTCTGAAAAGATGGTTTTTTTCTAATAAAGTGTTATTAAAAAATTAACATTATAAAAACTAATTTCAACCAATATGATATAATAGGTTATTAAATATATTTAATACAAAACACATTGAATATAAATTTTTATTGAGTTTAAATTTTAAATAATTTTTAATTAAATTTCAAATATTTTTATTTTAAAGAGTTAGAATATTTTAACATCATTTTTTCGTATCTTTTTAATTGAGTCTTTGATTTTTTAAATTATAAACCTTATTTATAATTAAGAGTAATGTTTTAACACCACCAATTAGTCACACATATAAAAATACAAGAACAATTTTATTGTCATAATTATAATCTAACTTTATAAGTAATACAATACAATGAAACTATATATAAGTAATATAACTAAAGTTTATCTACATCTATAGTCACATTTTATAAATAATATAATTAAATTATATTTATATTTATAATTAAAATATGAATAAAAATACAAAAAATTATCAGGATGGTTTTCGTTCATAATTTTTTTATTATTTTTGTTGTGAAAAGTTTAATTATTTTAATAATTAATTATTTAAAAAAAAATAATTGAATAACACAAAAAAGTCTTATTAAGAGTAATTTATTTATATATGATTAAAAAATAATTGAATAATTATATACGGTAAAAAATTAATATTATTAAAAAATAAAATTAAAAATCATGGTTTTTTTTCTTTTTTCCAAAATTTATCTACGAGTAATTCTATAAATATTTTATGATGAATAAAAATATTAAACTCGTACTAAAATTTATTCTAATAAAATTTATTTTTATTCTACTAAACATTAAATAAACTATTGAAAAGAATTTTGTTTCCTCCATTAGAGAAGAATGATAAACTTTCATACTTCTATTATGTTATGGCAATAATTTGACCTGTTATTTTTTAATGTACATAATAATAATAATAATAATAATAATAATAATAATAATAATAATAATAATAATAATAATAATAATAAACAAGTATATCACATTAAAAAAGGAAGCATGCCACTAAATAATTTATCATCTGAATTATATATGAATCAAATTGATAATATGAGGGCTAGCACTAAAAAAATCGATAACAAAATTAGGGACTTACAAAACCTTTCTTAAGATCATAGAAAAGAAACGTTTATATTTGTGTGATATATAAAACAATTATCATATTATTATTATTACATTATATATATATATATGAGCAAAAAAGTCCAACTGTTTTAAAGTAAAATTTTTTTTTAATATTTGATTAAATGTTCTTGTATTTAGTACTTTTTTTTTGGCACTTCCTCTTAGTTAAAAATATAATCATTATAATTTTTTAGTTATTATTGCTAGGGGTGTTTACATATGGGATATGGCTGAAATTTCGATCCAATCCGCACTAAACTCATTAGATCAAATTCGATATTCACACTTTTTATGTTTGGATCAGATATCAAATATATCCATAAATAAAAAATATTAAAAATTTTATTTTTATAAAAAAAAAGTCAATAACTTTTTTTGTTTACTTTTTTAAACATATTTACTTCTATCTGATTAGAGTGTGGATCCGATTCGATCCAATCCGATCCATCTTATAGATCAGATCATATCCTCAAATTACAGATCTGATACGGATAAATACTGTGAATTTATATGGATATGATCTAATCTATGAACACCCCTAACTAATACTATAGGTTCATTGTTGCAAAAGAATGCTTCTTTTATTATAAACCATTATTAGATCTTAATTACCATTAAAACAACTCAATTGTCAACAAAGAGATAATACTTAGTGGTCTCTGAAATTATATTTGTATTTCAATTCGTAGTTGTAAAAACTCAACTGGATTGGCTAGTTCGACTGGAAAACTAGTGAACCGGACTAGAATTGGACCCTAGTCTGGTTCGGTTTACTCCTTGGACCGTTTAAGAAATAAAACCGGTGTGAACTGGTAAAATCGGTGCAAACCGGTCTAACCAAACTGGTCAACTTGAATTTTTTTTTAAAATGTCTCCACAAGGTCTCGAACCAAGAACCTTGGAGCAAAAGCAACCTCTACTTGCCACTTAGCCATTGCACTTCCAAGGGCCGTTTGAAAAACTTTAGAAGTAACTTTTTTTTTTACTTTTGACTTATGAAAAGTAGTAGTATTAATGTCTGGTGCAATTTTCAAAACCAAATTGCAAGTTTCTAAGAAGCTATTTAGGAGCTTATAGAGAAGTTAAAAAAATGACTTCTCTCATAATACTTATACTTTTCATCACATTTCTATAAAATAAACACTTTTAGATTTAAAAATCCAAACACAAAATAACTTATTTATAAGTTACTTTTAACAGAGTCATTTATTGTTTAAGTTATCTTATCAAAAGGAGCTTAATTAAGTTGGTTACCCAAACTGGGCCAGTATTATATTTGACAAATACTAATTATATAGTATACATAAATATCTAATTTAATTTAATTTTTATTTTTTCTATTTTTAAAATTAATTATATTTTAATTATATGCCATTATTAATATAAATATAAATTTCACTAAAAATTTATTAATTTACTTTATCTATTTTATTGCTAGTATTGTGATTAAGGTTATTTGTTTTGATATTAGTGTTAAAATTTACTGATATTATAGTTAGATGATAGGCTTTGTGAATTAATTATTTTTTTATTATGTCAAAATAAGATACTATTGTAGTATTAAAATTTTATGGTTTTATTATATTAGTTATTTTTAGAAGTTGAGACTTGATTCTTCATAAAATTTTAGTGAAGATATGTATTTCAAATTTTAATTTTAAATTTTTAACTATTTTATAATTTATATTTACGTGTGACCGGTTTTATCGGTTCAACTAGTGATTTATCGGTTGAACCAATAAACCAATAAACCAGTAGTTTGGTCCGTTCGATTACTGGTTCGGTTCTAACAACTATGTTTCAATCTAATTTCAAAAATTTCGATTTACTCAATTTAGTCTCCCAACTTAATAGTTATGACTCACATTGGTTCTTAATCTTATTTTGGTCATTGTCTCACAAAAATCGTTAACGACATGCTGAGATGGACTAACGACTGCTACATTATACATTCTAGCGACTATTTGATGTGACAATTAAAATTTTTTATCTTATTTTTTTTTCAACTAAACACTTAAAATCCTAATATGAGTCACAGATACCTAAGTTAAAAAATTAAACTAAGTAAATTGAAACTTTAAAAATCATATTAAAGCTCGAATATAACTTCAAAATAGAACTTTAACTTATGTAGTGATTAATTTAAATGAGAATCAAATAAATCAAAATTCAACATAATTTTTATCAATGTTTTCAAATTCGAAATTTCTATACCAAAATTAACTAGAATTTTTCTTTAAATTAAAAATTTAATGAAATAGTGACTTTAATTATCTTAATCAATGTCCTAATTAATTATTTTTATGTCTTAAAAAAACTGTATATGAGAAGAAAATAATTAATTTATCTATTTTAATAAATAGTTATTTTACTAAAATGAAAGAAATTATTTTCTTAGAATTTTTTAAGAACTAATTAATATTATATATAGTTTGTTACACTATATTTAGTTATAAAAATTTTATTTATTTCTAATGCTTATATTAAAAATAAAAAAAATTAAATTAGTAAATTTTAATCTATAATATAATAATAATATAGTAATTATTTTATATATTGTACGAATATAAATTAATTATTTTTTTATTTATAAAAATTTTAAGAGGTTTGAACTTGTTTTATATATATATATATATATATTGATGAGTGTGATATATTTTTTTATGTAAATAATTTTTTAAAAAAAATTAATAGTTAATTTATTACCTTTTTTGTTTTAGTCCAAATTAAATATTTTTTATTATTTTTGGAAAGAAAATCTTTTGAGGAATTTAATAATATGTGATGAGGAACACCGAATAACTTATACAGAAACTAATTAAAATACAACATAAAAACATCTTTAAAAAAAGACGTTTTTAGCATCTTTATTTGAGTAGCCTCCTAATATTTTATCTTCAATAAGATTTTCCCACTTCATTCTCTTAACTCTTCCTTTTGTTTTTATGTCGTGGTTTTCAGCACCCGTAACTTCATCATGTAAACAAGATCTTTTCTAACCATTCTTTTTAAATTTAGAAACTAAATGGTTTTTTTATGTTAGAATAAGAGAATTTATTATAATCATAACCCAAATAAGATTTGCAGGTTTTCACCACACATTCGGTTTTTTTTCTCTTTTTGGTGTCTCACCACACATTCAGTTGATCAAGTATAATAATTTTAAGGAAAAGTAGGCAATCTTACTTATTTCCAGTGCATAAAAGAAAACAAAGAACATGGCCAAATAAACCACAATTAAGCCACTGGAAGAAGTAATTCTTCATTCTTGACTTCTTGTTAACCATAAACATCTTTCCATCTTACACCTTTTATTCTTTTTTGAAAAATAACCCCCCAACCAAAGACTCTCCAGCATAGCCATCAAGTGCCTGGTTAAGGACCAGCCTCTATCCCCCTTCGGCATTGCCATCAAGGAATAGGACTGGGGCCAAAAACATCTACTATTTATTGAATACTCTCTTCTTCAAGTACAACTAAGTTATCCCTTTCCATGTTACAACTAATCACACATTACTTACTAACATAAGAACTATGAAGTACTTAAAGGAAAGGAAAGCATACACCACAAACAGTGAGTGAACAATATTTGTAATTCAAACTCAGATCAATGGAGATCTCAGTGACCATGATATCAAGTTTCTTTACTGATTCCTAGCCACTTCTTTAGAAGGAGTCGCAGCGCGACTTCTATTATCCTTGAGAGTGTCCGTTTGGCATTCTCAAGGATCTTGAACCTCATAAAGAACTTCAAATTGTTGCACCAATTGTGATGCCTATATCAGAGCACTCCCTTCTTTGCTTATCAGCAGCCTCAATCTCAGTTCTGCCTTTGGATAAGCGAATATTGAATTGTTTCCCATATGAGCTGGTATACTTCAAGGGTATACTGTACACTTTCCTCGCGGTAGATTTCATCATCTTATCAACAGAACAAAAGAAAAAGCAGTCATTGTTGTAATAAACTTCAATGTATAAGTTGTCAGCAGCAAAAGTTGGGAAAAAAAAAAAAGAAGATACATGAAAGAAGTAATGCAATGCAGGTGTTTATTAGTTCATAACACCACTGAAAATACCACCCTTACATCTGGCACACAAGAAGTACTCTCTAGCTCCAAACAAAAACTATATGAGAATAGAAACCGTTCATGTAACGAATGGTGCAATGAAGAGTTAGATTATACCCACACTTTATCTACATATCAGAAAAACAAAAGCACAATTCATTTTTCAACCATAAACTATGGTAAATTTTGTTTAGATAAATCAATTATCTTGCATGAACTTTCTTTTGGTAAAAAAGGCTCAAAAAAATAGCACAATTCAACGAAATATAAAAGAATTTAGAGCCAATCATATAGGATTCTAAGTTTTTTCAATTACCACTAACGTCATTCTCTTATTGAGGAATCCATCAACCATCAACAATAAAACGAAAGAAAAGAGAACAAATATTAAATCAAAATAATATACGATACTTTGCGGCATAGTTGATGGTATGCAACATATGAAGCACTGTAAGATACAGCATTCTTTCTGAGTATTCAAAAGGAATATTAAATCAAGGGTGGAAGAAGAACCTAATTTCATCATGTCCCAACTCCAATGCCTAAGGGTCTGAAGAAGTATCAAAGGATGTAAGAGTACTGCAATGAATGAATACTCTTGATGAACAATGTGGAGTAAGAACGTTGTAAAGCAGATGAAGAATGAAAAGCTAGTGAGTCACTTTATATGCAGAGTATAAATGTTAGTGCAGAAAACAATGTTGTGTATGTACCTGTTGAAGTTGTTGGATTACCAAATCCATCTGCCATCAACTTGAATGGCAGGGATGTGGGAGATTTTGGGCCAAAGCTGTGGATCCTTCATCTCACACCGTTTGCCCAGCAAAGGGCTTCCCCAGATGTTGAGTTGTGTTAGAGAGGCAGGCAGCTTTTCACCCTCCATATTCTCCAACTTGGGACATTCATTAATAGTTAAATGTTGGAGGGAGGTGAGGTGGGCAAGTCCCTTGCATTCCAACGTCTCCACACTTTTAATGCGTTTGAGTTCCAGAGACTCAAGTGAGGCAGGCAACCAACCTTCCTTTGGGAGGCACTTCACACTCTCCTTATATTCACCTTCAATCGAAAGATGAATAAGCCCTTGAAATTGTGAATTCATGAAAACTGCAGTGCTCACTAGTTTCTCGCAGTAGCTGATTCCAAGATATCTGAGGCTACGGTGTGGAACCCCTGGAGCAGACAAATCGATCTCTGGGCAACCCACTAATTCGAGATGCTCTAGCTGAGGTGCTGCCATCCATATCGTCGACACGGATTTCATACTCCCACAATGGTTGATCCATAAATAACGGAGACATGAAAGAGAGCGTGACACCACAATAGACTCCATGTTTCCACAGTAATTGATATGAATACGCACGAGATTCGGAAAGGAATCCAACAAGGAGAAGGACGCAAGTGAATCACAGCTGCTACGTATGTATAGTTCCTGAAGTGAGTGGTGTTGGCCATCCATTTCGAATTCTAATTTTCTGCAATCCCGTATCCACAACTCTTGTAGTGATGGGGGAATAGCACTCACTGGAAACCATATGTGGGAGGAACAATCTGAGATGCGTAGAGAAGTGAGGCAAGTGAGTTGCGTGTTGGTAATGGCCTCCACCACGGACCCCACTAGATGCTTTCCTGAAATTGAAAGAGTGGTAATCGCAGGAGCCCTTGGAACACAACAACTCAGCTCATCGCACTTCTCAATCTTAAGTGATTGCAAAGATGATAGATGAATGGGCAAATCTCCTCTCAACGACGGACACTTCCATATGGTAAGCTCCCTAAGTCGAGGAAATGCATTGAACACCAATGAACGCCACTCCTTCCAGCAAGGCATTGACTTAAACAAAAGAGTTTCAAGCTTTTGAAATGGTGGTGTCTCCACACAAGATTCATCGTTCTCGTAAAAGTAAAACTCAGCACCCACAATCCCCAGACTTTCAAAAAATCCAATTTCAAGGTGCTTCAAAGAGGGCAATTGTCCAAGTGAAGGAAGCATACAACAATTCCTGCAACCATCCAGTTTTACTCTGGTGATGTTGTGGTAGGAAGAATGTCCCAACCAATCTGGAAAGGTTGTACCCCTATAACCCTCGATTTCTAGTTTTTTCAAATTACAATGAGGTTGTAACTCGTTCAGTATATCTCTTTCTATTTGGGAATCAACTTCATTCTCATCTTCATCTGGCGACCAACTCAACTCCAAAGAGCAAATGCCATCCTTATCAAACATTCTTGCCATCGAAGCTTCACTGCTGTTCACCACATTCTCCAAACCGGCAATGGAAATTGATTGCTGTAGATCTGCAAGTACTCCCAATTCTGTGATCTTGTTCTCTTCACGCTTCCCAACAACATAGTCGCTTAAAAACTGCAAATTTTTCAACTGGCTCATGCCTTTCGGCATCTCATGCAATGACTGAGTCACTCTAATATCAAGATGGCGCAAATTGACAAGGTCTTTCATGCAAACAGGTAGCATTTTCAGATTTCTACACCTATACAACTTCAAGGTCTGCAAGTTATACAGGTTACCCAATGACTCCGGCAATGTAACAATGTAGGTCTCGGACAGATCCAAGTAACGCAAATGAATCAACTCACCTATTGAATCAGGTACAGACTCTAGAGGAAAGCTATTGAACGACAAGGCTCTCAGGTACTTCAACTGTGACAACAACATGAAAGGTGCGTTTTCCATGTTGAATGGAATCCCCCATTCCAGATTGATTTCAAGAAATGTTCTTGTATGTTTATTCTGTCACAAACTCCCAACAGTTTTGAGATTGGATAATTGCCTTTAGCATTATGGGACAAATGACGAGTTTTAATATCAACCTCAACTGCATTCTGAAGCTCTTCCGCTCTAAAATAGAATTCTCCACCAAACATCAGTGCCAAATCATGTACGAGATCATGCATCACAAATATATTTGTCAGAGTACTATGAGGTTGCAAAAATGATCGCGCAACTAATTCATTGAAATATTCATCACCAACTTCTTCTAAAGTGTTTCTCCCAGTTGGTTGTAAAAAATTCTGAGCCATCCATAACAAGATGAGCTCATCTTTATCAAATTCATAATCCTTCGGATACAACGAGCAATAAACAAAGCACTCTTTCAGACATGAAGGAAGATAATAATAACTGATTCTTAAAGCCGGAACAACTTTTATCTTGTCATTGGAGAATTTCCATACCTCACTCTTCAATATATGCTTCCAATACTCGACATCAGAATTTCCACGCAATAGGCCTCCGAGGGCTTGAGCTGCCAAGGGCAATCCATCACACTTCTTTACAATATCTTTGCCGACTTTTCTCAGAATTGGATTTTCCATAGAGTCAGTGGAAAGGCGTGCATGTTTTGAAAATACTAGCCAACAATCTTCATCCGACAATAAACTTAGTTCATGTGGTGAAACCGTTTGCGCGGCAGAAGCCACTTTTTTACTTCTAGTGGTTATGAGAATTTTACTCCCCTTAACCCCATTCTGAAAAGGTTTTAGAAGCCTATTCCAATCTTCATAATCCTCATTCCATGCGTCATCAAAGACAACAAAGAATTTCCGCGTTGACAATTTTTCTTTTAATTCCTGTTGAAGTAAATTCAAATCATTCAAGTTACAAGGACTCTTTGTTATTGCCTCAATTATAGTCTTGGTGACCTTAGTGACATCAAACTCTTCGGACACACAAACCCAACCTCGAAAATCAAAATTCCCCTTCATTTTATCGTCATTGTAAAGCAATTGGGCCAAAGTAGTCTTTCCTATTCCGCCCATGCCCACAATGGGAATGACAGATAAATCACCATGAGCATCATCATCATCATCCAACAACAGCTTCAGTATGGCCTCCTTGTCTTCTTTCCTGCCACATATCTCCGATGGTTCAACAAGACATGTGGATGGAATTCTCCATGACATGTCCACCTTTGCGGTCTCCTTCAAACGAAGATAATTTTTGCGTGCTACAGCAGATTCTAGTCTTCGAACTATGTATTCGATGTCACCAGTATCCTCAATATATGAATCAACAAGGCGAGACCAGGAGGAAGAGTTACCTGGATCCATTTGAGTGGCAGCAATAGCGGCTTTAGTGGAGAGTTCGTCGAGTAAGTCATCCGCCATAAAGAGAGCATCTTGAAGATCAACAAGCCACTTCTTCACTTTCTTGTCAGTGAACTGCTTCAGCTCAGCATCATCAAGAACAGGTGCAACATCATACAGACAATTCTGTAACCTTCCAAGCAAGTTGTTGCTTTCGAGGAAAGAGTCGTCTTCTTCAAGTATTGAAGACATGTTGTCCAAAACAGTATCAACAAAGGGAGAGAGGTAAGCTCCACCATAAAGTTTTTCAGCCATGGTTGAATCTCAAGTGAAGCAGATCAGATGGGATAAAAGAAAGGTGATGGGTGAGGAAAGGGTTCGCAATATTGACTTGATGAGGTTTATGGTCTTCGGAGAAAATCACATGGGGTAGGTACTAAATGATGTTTCCTTTTCAATAATTTACTGATTTCAGAGGACAATTATTATCCGTAGCTGAGAATTTTTTATTCTCACTAATCTTATTTCGACATATTATTTCTTTCCGCGAAGTTTGTTTATTTGATTGTTATAAAAAAAAGACAAAAAACAAAAAAATAAATTGCAATTCATCGGCCATCAGATAAGAGTCTAGTCATTGGAGGGAGTTGCATGTCCCTTTTGGCAGTTGGACACTTTTGTAATTCAATTACACCTTAGCTTATAAGAGCATGTTTAACGCAACAATTAAATGATTAATGGACTAAATTTCCTTTCCATTGTGATCTTTATCTCTTCCTTTTCCTTTGGTAATCCATGAACAAGAAAGAAAACGAATATTTGGATATATAGGACAAAGCACTTAGGTCCCATCTTCCTTTTCCATTATTCATTTTGTATCTCAATAATTGACCTCCATTACCTTAAATCAAAGGAAAAAATATATATTACTTCAAAAACATTCATGATCATATATATCAATGTTGTGTATGTGACTGCAATTGGACTACATATTATGTCTCATTCACTCTGTCCAAGAATTTTCAAAACAAGTAATGGAATTTTTTAACAACTTCACCCTCCAATAACTGTGGCCATTTATTCATCTCAAACTTAAAAAATAAAAAAATAAATAAATAGTGCAATGCAACTTTGATTGCTTGAAGTTTATTCTTCATACTAAACTAAGTTGAGACAGTTAAATTGTTCGTCGAAATTGATGTTATTTGATCCTATTAATGCATTAAAAGGTTAATCATATTGTCTCATCAGGTGGTCTCTTTCTTTCAACAACTTGTGTTATTATTATCTGCATAAATTTGATTATTACACTGAAATCTGATTGATCTTAGTTAAGTTGGGTTAATCCACTATAGAGGCAAGCTCTTCCAACATTATGTTTTCCTTTTTCTTCTTAGCATTGAACTACCTTGACAAAGCACTTCATATAACCTTTATGAAGAAGACTTTATCAATCATACATTGATCATTTACATTTTACACTTCACAGCAAATCCCTCCATCCCCAATATAATACAACAACAAATATACACTTTTTTATTGTCTTGTTCTTCAGTGAAGCAATCCTATAATGAAAATTGAGCTGATGCAGAAGTTATGATAATCTAAGATGTTAACTATATTATGCCTCATGCAAGTGTTCTTAACCAACCAAGCAACCTAAGCAGCATGGTATCCATAACTGGTGACTTCTTCTCCAACCCTGCTTGAAAAACAGATTCAAGATGAAGGTACGAAAATCCAAGCAACAGAAAAGCCACATTCCAATGTCTATTTCCATTTTCTATTTTTATTTCTAGTGTTTTATGCTTTTATAAAATTTCGTGAGAAAAAAAAGAACAAAATTTAAATTTAAAAAAAAAACTGTTTAGAATATATGAAAATGTTTCATATTATCCCTATATATATATATATATATATATATATATATATATATATATAACAAAGACACGGTATCTTGTCTTCCCATTTTCTTACATTTCAAGAGTTTAACTTCAATGTAAAAGTAGACTGCATATTACTGTTAGCCTTTGTTCCCTAATTTTTCTTCCTTCACACCAAAAAAACACATAATATCAAAATCAGTAAATTATATCCTGATTCTGTTATCTCTTTCTCACGATGTGTACTAAAAGTCTAAAATTAACATGAGCCAAGATGCAACTATAAATTCTATTGGTAGTAATTCGAAAAGCATAGTAGAAAATGTGAAACTCACTGAGTCATTGTATATTCAATTTCAAAGGGAAGTTCTAGCTTACCAATATCTGCAGCAACTCGATGAGCACACATGACTCCTGAGAAAGCAACTGCAATAACACCTTGTCCAGGGAAGCAGCTATCACCCACACAGTAAAGACCATTTACGCCCTGAAGGTTTAATTAACATACAACTTACTTTAATCACTCTGTTCTACGAGTATAATGGATTGTTCTAGAATCGAACCTATTACTAACTTTCAGAAGTAAGTAAAAACTTACTGTGGTATTGAATGGCATTCCCAGTAATCCCTTTGGAGTTTTGCGAGGCATTGGTCCATAAGTTCCATCAACATGAGCTAGGTACCGCCGGTGTGTCTTTGGTGTCCCTACCTACAATGGGGCCTTACAATTTCAAAAAGAACATACACACAATAATATTACATAACTTGGAATCATACACTAAAAAAGAAATGTTATATGCATTATTAAGAGAGTGTTTTCTCCATATAAACAGATAATTCAAACATTAATACATAATAGCACCCATGCTTATGTCAGCAACTAGCTCCAGTATTCAAAACTATTCAGTTTTACTTTTTTAATGATAGTGCTGTTACCCCTCACATGCATAGAAATAAGGCTAGTGGGATAAAGCTTTCTTGTTTTTATTGTTTACTTACAACGTATGAAGTTGCAGCACAACTATTATGCAATTCGAAGGTCAAATATATAACTCATACAAGTTGATAACAGATAACAGATGGATTTGGTAATCCAAAAACTTCACGCTGCATATAAAGTGACTCACTAGTTTTCCGTTCTTCGTCTGCGTTACAATATTCGTACGCTTCATTCTTATTAATGTCTTGTATCATTCCTCACCAACACAGCTAACGTTTTATGCATTCTCATACAGCTTATCCATGGAGCCAACAAGATAAAAATCTGCAGTTAAAGTTTTGCTTTTGATGCATCAAGACTATTTAATCATTGCATGGAGTTGGGAGATGATGAAATTGGGTGCTTCTTCCAAGCTTGATTCGGAAATTCCTTTTGAATATTCAGCTACAATGCTGTTCAGAGGTATCTTCCAGTGCTTCATATGTTGCAAAATATCATATATTATTTCAATTTAATATTTTGTTCTCTTTTCTTTTGTTTTATTGTTGACGGATTCCTCGAAAAGAAAATGACACTAGTGATAATTGCAAAAGCTTTAAATCTTTTATATTGGTTGAAGTAAGCTATTTCTTTCAGCCTCTAATGATGATTTTCCACCCAGGGAAAGTTCACGCAAGATCATTGATTTATCTAAAACAAAATTTACATGATTTTACAGCTAAGCTCATCCAGTCTCCTCAGTTTGTAGCAGATGAAATCATATGCAGATTAGAGAAAAAATTGTTTCCAGGTCTTAAATCAGCCATTGATTTTATGGAAATGCCAGTCCTTCATCTCACACCGTTTAGCCAACAAAGGTGATGAGTTTGAAAACTCTAAATTAATATTTGTGATGACTAAACATTATTAAGATAATTAATTACAAAATTATTAATTGAATTTTTAACTAACATATATTGATTAATAATTTTGTTGCAGATTTTAATATTGGGCCAAAAATAAAATTCTGGTGCAAGCCCAATTATATTCAGCTTTGGTTTGATGCAAGAATATAATAAGTGTGGCTGAATTGTTGTGATACTTATTGGGCCAGATTGAATGATTATCATAAGCCCAATTTCATATCTTTGCTAATGAGCCAATGCATGATCCGAAAATAATTCATCAGAAAAGCAAATGTTATCATTTGCTAATGTTATCATTTGCTCTATGCCTTCCATCGGATCACATGGCTGAAATATTTTTGGGCCAGTTTTGATTATCATTGTTACAAGCCCAAACTAGAATTGCTTGAAGGCAAGCATGTTTGGTCCGAAACCTTGAAGCAAAGAAAACAAAGCTTCATTGCTTCCAACGGATCCAATAATTTTACCATGTGATGGATTCCAAAATACATTCAATTATTATTTATTGCATGGGAAATATGAGAGAGAAATTTGCAGTTGAGTTGATTGATTGCCATAGTGCTGCACGCTATCAATAGCAAAGAAAGGGAGATAAATTAATTCACTTTAGTTTAATTGTTCAAAAATACTTGATTGCTTCTCTTTCTACACTTTCTATTCTCTCATCTCTCTCTTTCCTTCGGTCAATATCCAGGAAGCCATGGAAGCTACTTCAAGCTACCAAAAGGAAAGAAAATCACGTCTCAAAACCATCATGATGATGGCAAGAAAACATAACAAAATAAAAGTATGCTGTGGCTGAGATTATCACAAAAAATGGTAAGATTTGGTGAGGTAATCTCGAGCTCTTCATACTCAAAAAGAAAGAAAAAGATTCGGCCAGCAAGTAGTAGATCCTTGGAGGCATAGCTTGTCTTTGATTCTGCTCAACCACCACAGGAAGTAGCTAGAGTGGCGAAGTGATGGAAGAGGCAGAGATTGGAGCAGATGAAGCCATCATCATCATGAAGCATCAAGGGCTAGAAATCCATTTTGGAGAGCAAGCCAAGGATGGAGCGCTCGGATTGATGAAGAGTGATGACCAAGGAAGAACCAGAGGTATTTGCATGTTGGGTTTTGCATGAGTTACCTCTTCTTTCTCTGTGGCCGAACCGGTTCTGTTTTGAAGGAAAAGAAGTTAAGCTTTTTTTTTTTTCAACTGTGAAGGTTTCTCTTCTCTATAAAAGATATGAACAGTCACGGTTTGATTCAAGGAGAAAGTTTGAGAGTACAAGGCACAGAAGTCTCATATCTACCTAAGCTTACATATTTTCTTTTCCTTCAAAGTATTCTGTTTAGTATTTTTCTGTTTAATTTTGTCATGTCTTGAGTCTCATGAAAAAAGGCAAACAGTGAGGTTTGTATGAAAAAGCTAAGCCATAGAGCGAAAAAAGGCAGAGAGTGCAAAATTAAAAGAAAAAGCCATAGATGTACTTAGAGTTCCTTTGTTCATCTATGTTGTGTTTTATGATTCTGTGGGAATCCCCTTGTAAGTTGGGTTAGCACTTTACAGTTTGTAATCAGGATGATTATAGTGAAATTCCATCATAGTTGTGATGGAGACTGGATGTTGCACTTAGCAGCTGAACCAGGATATATCTAGGTGTAATCTTCTTTCTCTACCACTTCATTTCTGTTTCTACTGCACAGGAGCTAAAACAAAAAATATCTCGTGCCAAGTGACGAGACAAAAATAAAAAGTCTCGTGGCTAGGGACGAGACAAAAAAAACATAGCTACTGAAACCATCAAAAGGACTTCCACGTATGAGACCACTCATCCCAAAAACTTAAACTGATTTTGGGATTCACCAAGAATCGAACTCATGACCTTTTGAAACTAAAGCTCTAATACCATGTCATGATACCACTCATCCCAAAAGCTTCAACTAATGAAAAAATGTAACACTAATGGTTATATCTTTAATATTCTCTAAACCTCAATTGTTTATATTGTACAAATATTTCATCGGCTCCCTATACTTTCTCTAATAAATAATAATAATAATAATAATTATTATAAAAGTTTTCATCAGTTACCAATATTCAAATCCGCTGTTGGGGCTACATTTCTGATTTTTTGGACTGGAATTTTCTGCCAGTTTTTGTCTGATTTATTTTGACAAAGAGATTGTAATTCCAGTTGCGACGTACATTTTGATATCTTGTTTTCTGATTCTGTAGGACCTTGTTAATTGAGTTACAGCTAGGGGTTGTCTCCTTTTCTGGCGCACGTAATTGCATTGCGAGAAGGAAGGGATGGCGGCGGAGAAGAATCAACGATATTTTTTGGTGGTAATGCATAAAAGGATCTGCGGGATCGACCCCATGAAACTGATAACACCCGAGGAGGAGAAGGATGTGGATTGTAAAAATCTACCTCCGATTCCGTTTGATTTCAGTGTGGATCTTCCACTGGCCTGGATGCATGCTGTAGAGTTGGATTCCAAGATTCATCTCGTTGGAGGTCGGCAATATTTAAGCGAATTTCCTGACGGTCGTGGTCCTTTTATGCTGTCCAAAAGAATCTACGAACTAAACCTTGACAAGAAGTTGGAGGAGTTGAAATCAATCGGTGATGCTCCATGGTTTCTTGATTCCATGAGTCATGCTCTTCAGAGAATTGGAAGTGATTATTATTTCATATTGATGGGTGGTTACGTTCCCATGTGGAGTCCTAGTGGTCGTAATTTTTCGGTTCTACGCTCCGGGACCAAGGTTTGGGAATACTTGCCTGCTGCTCCTAGTGAACCTTGTAGTGGGAAGGTAGTTGACACTTCGCGGTTCGACTTCTATGGTAAGCTATACCTCCGACCCTGTTTGGAAGATGAAAGAGTTTGTATCCACTCTTATGACACACACAACCCACTCGATGATTGGCGAACTTGTGAGGGTGACAACAGTTTTACGCGTTCTTTCTATGTCATAGTGTCTGACGATGGCCAGCGTCAATTCTTTCCTCCAAGGGTGCATATTCCAGGTATCAGCTAATTTCAAGCATCTTCATGTTGTTTTTACTCTTCAGTTTTGTTATTCATATTGGTATTGGTTTGTTACAGATTTGGTTGATCCTGGCAAATACCTGGCATTATCTTTCAAAGGCTTGAAGGCTGCTTAGATAGAATTCCATCCTTCATTCATGAGAATCCGCCTATTCTTTTTGATCTTGATGGCAATGGCATGTTTCTTGTTATGTTACCTGGCTTTGCAAACCAAGAAAAAGTGGACCCAGTCCTCTGCATGTTGGTTCTTCAGGTCATCCCAAAGAAGGTTGTCAACTGTCCTTCCCGAGTTCTCCGTAGATCTCCGAGGTTCCCAACGGAGTGTGAGTTCTTGGAATGGATGGTCCTTAGCGTTCACATGTACAGCGTGAATGAGGGCGTCAATCAGTGGTCTGATGCCCTTCATTTCCCCCGCATCCCTTGCGACGAAGCCATTGTGTATGAGGTCCCAAGTAGAGGGAAAAGAAAATACAGCCAAATTTGAGTTTCAAACATGCTTAGCTTGCTTCAAAGGTGATGCTTTAGCTTGCTTCAAAGGTAATGCTTCCCTTTGTAAAGAGGACTACATTGATGGGTTACTGTCCAAACTTGTATATTGATTATAAATTTAGCACGTACAAAACACCAAATTGCATGCTAGATTTTATCATAGGCACATCAATGTCTTTGTAGTATTCAGAATTTTGTTTTTTGGAAACTTTTTCAAGTCTCTGAAAATGTTTAATTGACTGAAACTTGTGACTAATCTAGTGGAGTTAGGAGTGTTAACTTAGTCAAAGTTTCAAACCAAAAGCATAGCTATAATTTGGTCAGAAGTTTAGGTCCTTTCACAATAAATTTGGATAGAATTTATGTACATGGATTATCTTTATAGAATTTAACTTGGAAGGTTTACTAATTGAGTCTTTTCTCTTTCTTTCTTCGCTCCTTCTACATTGATGGATAAAAAGAAGAAACTAATTATATAAAACTCATTGCTAATATCTCTCTGATGTTTAATTGACTGATTTTTTTAATAAAGAATAATATCACTGTTTTTCAATTATACCTTGCAAAAGCAAGCATTTGGTGAGATAATAGATTTACAATATATAGTATATAGTATTAGGTTGTCAATACAATTATGCATCAAATGTCAAGTTTGTTGACTTTGATTATATAATCAGGCAGGCCTCATCATATTTACTTATATGTACAATTAAGCCTAATGGTGGTGCCTTGTGGATCAAACTATGACATACTTATTTCCTACTAGTGTTCCAGTGCATAAAAGAGAACAGAGAACATGAGCAAATATGCTGTAATTAAACCACCATAAGAAGTGATTGTTCATTCTTGTTAACCATTTACATTACTTGCTTCATTTTGATAGAAATACACAATAAATAGAGTTTACTCATGCTGTGTTACAAGAACAACTTAAGTTGAAAATATACATCTTTCCATCTTTTACATCCCACCCCTCAACCAAGGTCTCTCCGACATGGCCATCAAGGCCTTGGTCAAGGACCAGCCTCTATCCCCCTTCGGCATTGCCATCAAGGAATAAGACTGGGGCCTAAAACATCTATTATTGAAATTTGGATACTATGTCCAGTATAACTAAGTTAGCCCTTTCCATCTTACACTTGATCACACATTACTTGCTGACATATGAAGTACTCAAACGAAAGGATAGAGCACAAATTATACACCACAATAAGTGAGTGAAGAACATTTGTAATTCAAACTCGGATCAAATATCTCAGTGACCATAATATCAGGCTTCTTAACCACTTCTTTAGAAGCAGACACAACGAGACTCCTATTCTCCATGAGAGTTTCCATTTTGCATTCTCAAGGACCTTGAACTTCATAAAGAACTTCGCATTATATCCGATCACTCCCTTCTTTGCTTGTCAGCAGCCTTAGTCTACAGTTCTGCCTTTGGATAAGCAAATATTTAGTTGAGATCCCCATATGAGCTGCGTGCCTGTGTCCTTCAAGGGATGCTGTAATGTCCTAAATTTTCTTGAAACATTTTACATTTAATTCCTTTTATTACTATTCAACCCTCCAATTTTATCAAAATGTCTACACTACCCTTATTTCCTTTTCCCAACCCTAACCCTAATTTCAAAATTAACTCAAACACTCTCATCTCTCATCTCACACGCTACACACACATAGGAAAAACAGAGAGGCTGAGGATCGGGAAGAAGAAGAGAGGGGAGGAAAGGACGGCGCTGGCGGGGCTCACAGTCGCCGTCGCCGTCGTTGTCGCGAATCAGGAAGAGAGAGGGAGAAGGAGATCGAAACAGGGAATGGGGGAAGGAGAAAGGAAGAAGCGCAAAAGAGGAGTTGATGTCCCGGGTCCTCGCGGTCGCCCCTGGAGACCGTCCCTGCCGCAGCCAGAGCTTCTACTGCCATCGTCGAGGACTCCATCGCCACCACAAGAAGCCACCGCATGTGAAAGAGAAAGACCCGACACATAGAACAGAGGAAGGGGACGACATCTCGTCGCTGCCGCACCTTGTCGTTGCCGCTTGACGGGGAGCTTTGTCGTTGCAGTCACGGTTGCGGGTATGGGGGTTTGAAGAGAGAGAGAGAGAGAGAAAGGAGCTCGCAAAGGAGAGAGAAACGCAATGGCCAGAGAGAGGAGAGTCTCACGAGGAGGGGAGCTGGTACGCCTCCGCCATTGTTGCAAGCTGCGCCACCGCGCCTTTGGTCATCCAAATCATTCTCCAAGTCTTCCCATGATACCATGAGTCCTTTCCTCTTTTCTCTTTTCGGTTTGTCCTCCTTCTTCAGTTTTGGACAATCAAACTTGAAGTGTCCAGTTTCTTTACAGTTGTAGCAGATCACCTTGTTCAGATCCCTCTTTGGTTTTTCTTGAACTTCCACCTTTGTTTTGTTCCTTCAACTTCATCATTTTCCTGAATTTCTTAGCAAACAAAATAAAGTCATTGTCAAATAAATTATTGCTAGATTCATCATCCAGAGATTCAATGACTGATTTGAGAGTAACTCCTTTCTTTTTTGTATTTCTCTTTATATAAGTGTTTTCAAAAGCAAGTAAGTTTTCTCTCAGATCATCATAGGTCATTTCATCAATACCACTACTCTCAGCTATTATTATAGCATTGGTTTCCCACTCTTTAGTGGGACATCTCAATATTCTCCTCACAAGCACAGATTTTGGATGTCTGATTCCCATAGCATCCAAGCCAGTGATGATAATGTTGAATCTTTCAAACATTTCATCCATTGTTTTTCCTTCCTTCATTGAGCATATTTCGTAATCTCTGTTCATCATGTCTATTCTGGATCTTTTGACTTGGGTTGTGCCTTCATGAGTGACTTAAAGTTTGTCCAAGATTTTCTTTGCTGTTGGGCATCTTGATACCTGTCGGTATTCCTCGAAGCTGACTGCACAGTTGAGCAAGTTGACAGCTTTAGCGTTGAGTTCTATTTTCTTTCTGTCATCTTCATTCCAGTCGGCCTCAACCTTAGGAACAACCACTCCATCAGCTCCAGTGGTGGTTGGAAATTGTGGACCTTCCAGGATTATCTTCCAAAGCCTATAATCTACAGACTGAATAAAGATCTTCATTCTTTCTTTCCAGTAGCTGTAGTTTTTCCCATTGAAGAATGGGGGTCTGTTACTTCACTGCCCTTCTGTCAGAGTATAGACTACCAGATTCGGGCCACTGTTAACTGCCATCAGGATCTTTTTTCCAAGTTGCAAAGCTTGATCTCTTTGAGACCAAGTTTTGATACCAATTGATGGTAATCAGTAGCTAAGAGAAGGGGGAGTTGAATCTTAGTCTCCCTTTTTGTTGAAAATTACTTTCTGACCTTTAAAGGAACTTCAGGAGATATTTTCACTTTTGTCTCATAACAAGTTAAGAGACATTTTTGTTTTATCTCGTAACAAGTTGAGAGACATTTTTCATTTTTGTCTCCTGCGAACCAGAAATAGAGAAGAAGCAGAGAAGAGAGAATCACACCAAGAAGTATCTTGATTCAGCTGCTAAATGCAATGCAGCCTACATCTAGTCTCCACTACAACAATGATGGAATTTCACTATCTTTTACAAGATTACAAACACCAATTCTTTCTCTAGGATCTACCCAAGCTTATCAGGGACAAACCCAGATTTTACACCCAATCTAAATTTGACTAGGACTCAAAACCTAGCTTTCAATCGCAAAGTGCTAACCAACTTGCAAGGGAATCCCCACAGAATCATGAAACACAACATACATATGTACAAAGAAACTCTTAGACATCTATGGCTTTTTCTCTAATATTGATCACTGCCTTTTTCCTTTCATTGACTTTTTCTTATAAATCTCATCATGTTTGTCTTTTACCATGAGATCTAGATAGACAATACTAAGAAAAAGAAAACAAAATGAACAATATTGAAGGAGAAGAACTCATGAAGTTTGGGTAGTTATGAGAACTCTGTGCTTTTCACTTTCTCTCATTGATCTCAACCCTTGGCTGTTCACCCTTATTATAGAAGGGAAAGCTTTCAAGGTTGAACCGGTTCAATCAAGCAACTTCTTCTCCAACCAAAATAGCAGCAATTCGGACAGAGAGAAGAGAGAAGGAAAACCAAAAACCAACATGCATGTACCTCTCTCAACCTTTTCATTAAGCTCCTTCAATCTGAATCCTTGATCTTGTCTTTGGCTCCAAGAAAGAATTTGAACCCTTGATGAACATCTGACCCAGGACAACTCCGTGCTTTCCATTTTTGCTTCTTCCTACGTATAGCTCGGCGCCTACCTTCTTTCTTTGATGAATAAAAATGGAAGTGAGTTTTTGCAACTGAGATCTTCTTCTCTGACAGAGGCGGATTGCTTCTATTTTTGGCTTCGAAAATCTTGAAGCTCTTTTTCAAATCTTGCCTTCAATGGCAAAAATCTTGCCATGCCTTTTTCTGATCTTCCTTCTTCACAGCCTTTCTTCCATAGGCTTCTCTGTTACTTTACTTTTTCTTCTGATAACTTCTTTCTTCTATCTTCTTTTTTGACTAATGATATGACTGAATGCAAAGAGAGATGAGAGAGAAGAGACAAAGCTTTCAATGCACAATAAACTCAATTTAATTTTGAGTTTCTATTACCTATGCATACAATTAACCAAATTGAATTTTTTCTTTTCAGTTACCAAGACATGAACTTAATTGAGTTAAAATTTGAAATCCATTAGTCCATAGGAGTAGGTACCGTAGCATGCTTAAAGTCCTTGGGCCACTTCCTTTTTTTTCTTTTGCTTTGCCAATATTAGTCCATGGGCTTGTGATTTGGACTTGTCTCAATCTAAGAGTTAAGCTACTTTTAATGATTTAATTTTGCACAAGGTTAAATTAATTTATTGATCAAATTGGACTGTTCTAGCTTTTTGGCCCAATAGGAAATTAATTTATTCTTCTTGCACACTAACAAAAACATCAACCAAACAATTGGAAGTAATTTAATTGTTTAAATATTAATAATTTTTTACTTTATATTTTAACAATGTTTGATCATCATTTCAATTAGATTCAAGTTTTCCAAATTCGACATATGTGAATGGGAAAAATATCAGGTCAAAATTAGCACACTTTCAAAAATGTTTAATAACATACTGTTAAGTAGACTTAATTTAAACATTCATGAAATTAGTAAGACCAAAAGAAAACTGTGCTCTAGAAGTTTCACTTCAATTGTATTTCTTTCTTTATTGTCAGTGGAAATTAATAGCACTGATTAGTACAACTGATATACCCTTTGCAATATAATGTAGTGTTAATAGAAACAATTACAGATTAATACAATCTACAAATAGTTGCCAACAAAAAATTCACAAAGTATCATTTACTAAATCTTTCCTATAAAAGAAAAATGATATACATTTTTGACATATTCAAATACTTGTAGAGCACTTAACAAAATCTCTTGTATCTAAATGTATAAAACCATTGACATGATACCCTTAATATTTTATCTTCAATAAAATTTTCCACTTCATTCTCTTAACTCTTCCTTTTGCTTTTATGTCGTAGTTTTCAGCACTTGTAACTTCATCATGTAAACAAGATCTTTTCTAACCATTCTTTTTAAATTTAGAAACTAAATGGTTTTTTTATGTTAGAATAAGAAAATTTATTATAATCATAACCCAGAGAAGATTTGCAAGTTTTCCACGCATTCTTTTTTTTTTTTTTTTTGGTGTCTCACCACACATTCAGTTGATCAAGTATAATAATTTTAAGGGAAAGTAGGCAATCTTAATTTTCCAGTGCATAAAAGAAAACAAAGAACAGTGCCAAATAAACCGCAATTAAGCCACTGGAAGAAGTAATTCTTCATTCTTAACTTCTTGTTAACCATAAACATCTTTCCATCTTACACCTTTTATTCTTTTTTGAAAAATAACCCCCCAACCAAAGACTCTCCGGCATAGCCATCAAGTGCCTGGTTAAGGACCAGCCTCTATCCCCCTTCGGCATTGCCATCAGGGAATCAGACTGGGGCCAAAAACATCTACTATTTATTGAATACTCTCTTCTTCAAGTACAACTAAGTTACAACAAATCACACATTACTTACTAACATAAGAACTATGAAGTACTTAAAGGAAAGGAAAGCATACACCACGAACAGTGAGTGAACAATATTTGTAATTCAAACTCAGATCAAATGGAGATCTCAGTGATCATGATATCAAGTTTCTTTACTGATTCCTAGCCACTTCTTTAGAAGCAGTCGTAGCGCGACTTCTATTCTCCTCGAGAGTGTCCGTTTGGAATTCTCAAGGATCTTGAACCTCATAAAGAACTTCAAATTGTTGCACCAATTGTGATGCTTATATCAGAGCACTCCCTTCTTTGCTTATCAGCAGCCTCAATCTCAGTTCTGCCTTTGGATGAGCGAATATTGAATTGTTTCCCATATGAGCTGTATCCTTCAAGGGTACACTGTACACTTCCCCCACGGTAGATTTCATCATCTTATCAACAGAACAAAAGAAAAAGCAGTCAATGTTGTAATAAACTTCAATGTATAAGTTGTCAGCAGCAAAAGTTGGGGGAAAAAAAAAAGAAATACATGAAAGAAGTAATGCAATGCAGGTGTTTACTAGTTCATAACACCACCGAAAATACCACCCTTACATCTGGCACACAAAGTACTCTCTAGCTCCAAACAAAAACTACATGAGAATAGAAACCGTGTATGTAAGGAATGGTGCAATGAATTAACAGCACTAACAGCAATGAGGAGTTAGATTATACCTGCACTTTATCTACATATCAGAGAAACAAAAGCACCATTCATCTTTCAACCATGAACTATGGGAAATTTTGTTTAGATAAATCAATCATCTTGCGTGAACTTTCTTTTGGTAAAAAAGGCTCAAAGAAATAGCACACTTCAATGAAATATAAAGAATTTAGAGCCAATCATATAAGATTGTCAGTTTTTTCAATTACCACTAACGTCATTCTCTTATTGAGGAATCCATCAACAATAAACGAAAGAAAAGAG